>NC_056744.1:619573134-619675634 GCF_019279795.1 Protopterus annectens
TATTAGAGTCTAGACTCTAGCTTCATTAATACAGGCTGACAGTGAACAGAACTCCCTAGAGAAAGAAGGGACTTGAGTGTTTTGGAAAGAAAAGGGGTTGAACTGAGTCATCTCCCATATGATAATCTGCTGCTTCTAACTTTCTATTCTGCAGTTCTTTTTTTTTTGAAATGGTTCTGACCCAGTGGTACTGCACTCTAAGTAAAACTCCAGCAGAGTCCAGTAATGTTAACTTGTTTTCCTAGTGGCATTCGTGCCACTACATTATTACACATCTGAAATGTCATTGTGAAAAATTGCACTGTTCAGCTTTCCTGTGTGTCTTATCAGAATTGTTTGCTTTATATGTTTATATGGCATTGCATATAACTCAGCTGGTTTATTCAAGACTCTTCAGTGCCACACTTCTTCAGACCTTCTCGCTACATGATTGAGAATGCAGAGAAAAGGTTGCAGCATATCTGCAGGTTAGAACTGACCTTAAAATATCTGCACATATACATAACGGGTCTG
The DNA here is from genome assembly GCF_019279795.1 of Protopterus annectens. Taxonomy (NCBI): domain Eukaryota; kingdom Metazoa; phylum Chordata; order Ceratodontiformes; family Protopteridae; genus Protopterus; species Protopterus annectens. Next base: position 619,573,648 of record NC_056744.1, read on the forward strand.
TAGGCAGGTTCGACTTGAAGTTTTGTCAGCATGCTTCCATTATAGCTTTATAAGAACTGAATTAGTGACTCCAGTTAGATGCTTGAGTAATTCTTATGAGAAAAAGGCAAGCAAAGTGAGCTATTTGCAGCAGTAATAACTACAGTATGACTTGATAAGAAAAAAGTCCCCTTAGGTGTCATTTAAAAGCATTGCAACTATTAATTACTGTCAGATGAGATGGTAGCTTCGTCCAGAAAAGATCTTTAAATATATTGTGTTGTATATAAAGTGTGCAGAGAGAATGCAAATTAAGTCTTAAAATAACTAAAACTGTTGTTTTCAACCCAGTCTTTTGTTTTCATTAACAGCATAATTCTCATTTAGGATTTTGTTACATGCACTGTTTGCAAGTGCATAAAGTCATTTGTTTACTAAGTGTATCCCATTTGAAGTATTTATCTGTTCAACCTTTCCTGCAAAGGGTATCTGTAACTATGAGCTTATAAGAGTACAGAGTAATTGTATTTGTTGTATATTTCATGCAAAGACAAATACCTTAAAATGACTTTAATAAGAAATCAGTGATGGGAGTAAACCCCTGTGTTTTTCTGCAAGGGCTAGGGTGGCAAGTTTGACTGATAGTACCAGCCAGCATTGTTGAATGGCACCTGAATCCCCTTCTCGATCTTCATCTTCACCGAGTTATGTTTAGGTTAAAGTGCAGTAGAGATGCCGTACATAAGAGAATGACCTGTGTGCCATCTGAGAGGATGCATTCCTATTCCAGTTATGTTCATTGCCTTTAACACTGCATGCTGCAGGGAGTGGAGAACATTCTTTAGTGAACACTGGGGTATGTTCTACATTGGGGTATGTTCTACTATGGGTAATACTTATTGCTTCTCATCCTTTATCTGCTGGGAAAAGACTCATGCCAGGGCTTATTGTTTTCATCCCACAGTGACCATGAAGATTCTAATTTATAGGCCTCTAATTTTTCCTCACTTCCTTTCCGAGCATTAAACTTGTCTCTCCCAGTTCCCTAGCTGAACCCTTTTATTCTCCATGTAGACAGCTGTACAGTTTCATTTCCTGGGGGAAACATCTGGGAAACTGTGAGCAGCAAATTGGATCTGCATCATAGTAGTTTTTGTATTAAACCCTGCCATCCCATGGCACCTGCATGTAGTATTCAAGGTGTTCTGTGCACAGTGGGATGACTTAATGCATGATGTAATCAGTGGATGTGCATCCCCTTACATCCCCACATTTCACAAAAGATTCAAAAATGGAGAACATGCATAGACACACACTCTGCAGTCCTGATTCCCTCTGTGATGTCCTTCTTCTGGGCTAGTAATCCTCAGTCCTCCCCACTGACACTGGTGGGGAATGTTCCTTTAGAACAAAAATAGATGCACGTAGTATTTTCAGATGCAGCTCTCTGCACCAAGCACAATTTCCCTTAAGAGCAAACCGGGAGCACACTCTAGTCCTGGGGCTGGACTTCCTCTCCAGGCTCCAAATAAGACTCCACCTTTCTTTCTGCAGAAATCAGTGCTGTGTGTCCCTGTTCCAAGTAGTTGACACACACACTCCAAGATTTGATTTTCTCACACACACACACACACACACACACACACACACACACACACACACACACACACACACACACACACATTGTGTGTGTGTGTGTGTGTGTATATATATATATATATATATATATATATATATATATGTATATATAGGGTCTATATATTAGATGAACGAACGCTTAAAATGTCGAGTACAACATGCTTGACAGCTTTTAAATGAACGTTCATCTAAGCGAAACCACAGAATGTCGAAACAAGGAGTTTCGAAAAGTTATAATTGGCCAGCCATCACGAAGCCAGTGGCTGACAGCTAAAATATACTGTAGACCATTATAGCCCCACCCCAAAAAACGAAAACAAATCGACAAACAAAATAAAGTGGGGGGGCTATACCCCGCACACCCTCCCTACTTAAATATATCAACTCTGAGATCGCACCACAGTGGAGGATTGTGATAACATTACACAGGGTGAATGCTGAGACTGCACCACAGTAGAGGATTGTAGGAATGGCTAGACAGGGTGAATGTTCTGACGTCAGCTGTTGGCTTTGTGATGGCTGGCCAACTATAACTTTTCGAAACTCCTTGTTTTGACATTCTGGGGTTTTGCTTAGATGAACTTTTGGTTAAAAGCTGTCGAGCATGTCATACTCAACATTTTAAGTGTTCATTTGTCTAATAGGGACCCTATGTATATAATTATATATTTTCCATCAGATTAAAAGAAAAATATTATTCTCTGCCACTTTACAAGTAACAGGAAAAACAAATCAGATAATGAATTCTGCAGTAATCTCACGATGAAAACATCAAACAATCATATGTCTGCATAATAGAGTTATTAACATTATACATTCTTGCTTGCACACCAAGTATTCAGAAATACCAGGTTTGAAATTTCATTAAAATATGTTCTTTCTGTATAATGCATTTTATTTACACAGCAAATACACAGTGTGAGTGAGTGGTCCGGATGAACTACTGTAGCAGGGCTAGACACTCGGCGGTGTAAACCGTGGCTCAAAATGATTCACTATTGAAGTGACACCCTGACCCCATGTGCAAATGGGAAGAAGGACTTGAGGATGGATGGATATAGATATATGGGTGTACTTTGGAAGACCGACTGCTAGAATTTCAAGACAGGAAAGCTAACAACCACAGAAAACTGACATCCCAGAACACCAACATCCAAGTCCAGGTAAGTAACCACTTGGCCACCATGTTTAACTTTGCCCCTTACCCCCTGTGGTAGTGTGACCTCTTAGTTGGTATAGTTAGGGGGTGTCCCCCCACATCGGCGGTTTAGATTGCTTCAGGTTTAATTTATTTTTTATTGGACAAGTTGTTACTTACCTGGAGTTGGAAGTCAGTGCTCTAGGACATTGGTTTTCTGTAGTTGTCGGCTTTCTCGTCTTGAGATTTTAACAGTTGGTCTTCCAAATATATATATATATATATATATATGTATATATATATATGTATATATATATACATATATATATATATATCTATCTATATATATATCTATATATATATATCTATATATATACACACATATGCATATATATATATATATATATATATACATATATATATATATATATATATATATATATATATACACACATATGCATATATATATATATATACATATATATACATATATATATATATATATATATATATATATATATATATATATATAGTATTTCAGTATAATACTTTAAAGCATTTTTGGTGTAACAATAAGTGCCCGATTCCAAAAGACTTGCTGTCTGTGTAAGTGAACACTTAAACTGAGATCAGGCTGTTTTGGAACTTGGCCCCCTGTGCAAGCCTATTTATAGATGGGCCTTGCACCAAAATAAGTCACTTACCCCGAGAGCAACTCTTTTAGAATATGGCCCTAAACACATTTGGACATACTTGATTCATGTTTCTGATTGGTTAATTGTTGCAGGATATTTTTACTTTCATATTTATTGTTTCATTATCTGATAAGTTAAGTTCTTTCCAATGTTTTACTGACAGACAGAGAGAGAAACGTTTTTCATTTTGATGAGTCAGCTTGCAAATGTTTTAGAGACAATGGTTAGATGTTCTTCGTGTTTCACTGTTGCAGTCATCACACTTGGGTTATCTGCCTGCAGGTAGCCCTCAGTCGAACTGAATACCAGAGTCTTGGGATTTCTGCATCTGATGCTGTCGCCTCTTCCATGATGTCAGGTTGTCATGAGTATAAAACATGCAGCCGACCCCATTAAATCAGCTTTTCTTGCCACGTGGGAGCCCGAAGCAGTTCGCAAGTGCTGTTCGGCTGCTTCCTGAAATTTTCTTTTTTCGAGTTTCAAACCTGAAGTCTTCTAAAGCTAAGCACCCCGTTGGGAATCCGTTTTTCTTGCTCTAACCGATGTCAGAAAAAGTTAACAATTGTCTTGCCCGTGGAAAGCAAATACCTTAGAGATTTTCATTCTTACTGCGTCATCTGTTTAGGCCCAGACCACGACGTTCCTTGCTGTAGGTTTTGTGCCTTGTTTAACGCCCGAACTATTCATTGTCGGGCTATCTTTGTAGCAAACTTTTTTCGCTCTCATTCTCCGTATTCCGAAATGGCTCTGATAAGCCATACGACTACCGATCTTCCGAAAAAAAGTAAGGATAAAGACAGAGACAGACCGCATAGTTCCAGAACTGCCAACGACGCTTCCGTTAAGCTAGTTGTCACTCTGCTGGTAATCAGTGAGGTGCTTTCTCAGTCCCTGATACCTGCTTCTACAGATTCTCAGGCCTCTGCTGAGACCCATTTGGAGTCCGGTATGCCATGAGATGATGCTTTGACCATTGAATCTGCTGATGTCTCTACCTTGGGTGGGTCTGGAGCCGCTGTGCAGGCACCGGCTTCTGAGGATGTATTCTGACCTTCTGATGTTCACATTAAACCAAATGCTTTATTTTTGACTAAAATTACAGAGTTTCTCAGGATTTTCCTTCTGATTCTACAGACCACGAGTCCGATGACTCTGATCCCTCTGATTACCAGGACTTTCCCTTATTTACCTATGAGGATTCAGATGCAGAGGATTCCATTCCCTCTGCCTCCCCTCCAGAGGACTTTTCTTTTGGTGAAACCTTGCATACTTTAAGAGAGCATTTCCACTGGGAATGCCGGGACTACCCTCAGTCCAAAAAGAGACTCAGAGAATTTTTAGACTTGCCTCAGCACAGGCCTCTAGTTATATCCCCTGTCCTGGACATTGTAGATGATGTCTTCATGGAATCCAGTCTTACTCCTGATACTTTACCACCAGCTCCTAGAAAGCCTGACAAGTACTACAGAGTACCTGATTCTCTCAAATTTCTCTTTAAAAATCCCACTGCGGATCCCGAGACTATTTCCCAGGGACCTAAAGGAATTAAGGCTACTACAGCCAAAAACCCCTACCCCTTTGAACAGGGATTCTAGAGCTTTTGACAGATGGGGTAAGAAGGTATATAACTCTGTAACTCTTACCATCAGGGCTTTGAATTGCCATTTTCACATGTTGAAGTACCAGCAGCATATTATGGAGCTAATTAAACAAAAAATGTTGTTGCTTCCAAATTGTACAGAAAATAAAGATTTACAAGAGTTATTGCATTCTGCAAACCAAGTTAGTAAACATACTTTGCAGTGTGGTTTTGTTGCCTTAGAAGCATCTTGCAGGGCTGCTGTCACTGGGTCTGTACTGAGAAGGCATGCTTGGCTGAAGGAGCAAATCTTGCCAGACCATGTCAAAGCAAAATTACTAGATGTTCCATTAAACCAGGAAAGTTTGTTTGGCTCAAAAGCAGAAAAAGTTCTTAAAAAGATGGAAAAAAAAGCTAAAGCTATGCAAACTGTTAGAGTTCTTACAGATGCAGCTACCTAGATTCAGTAGGCATTGGCCTTCTAAAGAATGGTCCTTTCCAGTCCCTCCCAGGCATTCTCAGTCCAAACCCAGGGGCAATAGGCCACCAAGACTGCAGTCTCAGGGTATGCAGAAATCTAAACAATGGAGTGCTCCCTCCTCTAAAACAGGGAGTGGTAAGTCACCCCCTTATGGAAAAAGTTCACAATGACTTGTCTATCTTGCTTCCCAGCAAGGCCTAAGTACTTGCACCCCTAGGAGGAAAACTCGCCCTGCATGCAAAAAACTGGATGTCCATTACCCAGGACCAATGGGTCCTAAACATTGTATCCCAGGGATGCAGATTCCACTTCCTCTCACTGCCAACCCCAAGCGGGTTGCCAGACCTTCCTCTAAACCAGTGGGCAGAGGCTCAAAAGCAAGTACTTTCTCTTCTCAGTATCAGGACTATTCAACCTGTGCCAATAGAGCAAAGGGGACAGGGTTTCTACTCCAGACTGTTTCTGTTGCCCAGAAAAGAGGCCTCTTGGCGCCCTATCCTAGATCTGTCAATTCTCAACACCTTCTTGGTGGTCCCAAAATTCAAAATGCTGACTCTGCACCAGCTTCTTCCCATATTATCCAAGGATGCCTGGCTAGTCACCCTAGACTGAAAAGAAGCTTATCTACACATCCCTATAAGGGAATCTTGCAGGAAATATCTATGTTTCAGGGCAGGCTCTATGCACTATCAGTTCTTTGCACTTCCCTTTGGCTTATCTACTGCGCCCAGGGTATTCAAAAAGTGCTTGGCTCCAGCTATTGCATACTGCAGGCAGAGAAATATTCAAATTTACCCATACTTGACTATTGCCTGATTCAGGCGGACAGTCAGGAATTGCTACTTCAGCACCTGTCATTTGTAAAGAGACTTCTAACTTCTCTGGGGTACACCATCAACGAAAGGAAATCACAACTTGTGCCCAGCCAAAAGATTGTATTCCTGGGAGCATGCTTGAACACAACTTCCCAGATGGCATTCCTAACACCAGAAAAACAGGTTTATTTGACAAACTACTTCAAACTGTTGTCCATCAAAACCCAGCTATCTGCAAGCCCTAGGGTTCATGGCCTCATGCATTCTTCTAATTCCATATGCAAGACTGCATATGAGGAAACTTCAATGGTACTTAAAAAGTCTCTGGTGTCAACATTCTCAGGGCCTGGAAACACTGATTCCTATCATTCCTTGTCTAAGGGTAGAGGTCCTTTGGTGGGCAGAGGCATGCTACCACAACAAGGGACTTCCTTTCACTCAACCCCTCGCTGCCCAAACCCTGACAACAGATGCATCAGACTATGCATGGGGGCTCACATGGCAGGCAAATGCATTCAAGGCAAATGGAGCCCAGAACAAATTCCCCTGCATATCAATCAAAAAGAAATGTTAGCTGTACAGAATGCTGTGACAGCCTTCAAATACCTGATCCTTCCAGGACAACTACAACACCACAGTTATGTGGTACATAAACAAGCAGGGGGAAACTCATTCCTACCCACTCTGCAGGTTAGCCATGGCCCTGTGGAACACAGCCTTGATTAACCAAGTGCACCTGCAAGCTCAATTCCTGCCAGGCAAACAAAATTCACTGGCAAACGACTTGAGCAGAAATCTGCTGGTCCCACACGAGTTGAAGCTGGACCCCAACTCATTCAAATTTCTAATCCACAGGTGGGGGACTTTTGCCTCCCCCCTAAACCATCAATTGAGCAAATTTTGCACCAGAACTCCTCACAGCCAAGCATGGAAAGTGGATGCTCTATCCTTCACATGGGAAAACCTCTCAATCTATGCCTTTTCCCCTCTGCCCCGCCTCTCAAAAGTACTACTCAAGATCAAACAGGACAGGCCAAGGACAATCCTTATTGCCCCAAACTGACCACACCAGCACTGGTACCCACTCCTAAGCAGTGTGACAGCAGTGCCACCCTGGCACCTACATCAGACCCCCTCCCTGCTGTCCCAGCAGGAGGGACAGATTTTGCATCCACAGCTGCGAATCCTGAACCTTGCGGCCTGGCTTATTCCCTGAATACATCACCAGTAACCCTCAGCAAACAGGTGATGAACGTCATCCTCGAGGCCATAAGGCCTAGTACTAGGAAATCCTATTCAGAAAAGTGGAAAAGATATTGTTCTTGGAGTCAGTCTCAAGGAAAGGACACAGCTGTGCCCACCTTACCTCAAATCCTGGATTACCTAGCAGAGCTGCTCCACAAAGGCCTATCCTTCTCAACTGTTAAAATTCATGCCTCTGCCATCTCAGCTCATTACAATACTGAGCCACCTCTATTTTCACACCCTCTCATCAAACAGTTCCTGAGAGGAGCTAATAATTTAAGAGCCCTGAGGAGAGCTCTCACCCCTGCCTGGGACCTTCTCTTTATACTACAGAAACTCACGCTTCCCCCTTTTGACCCTGCTGCTGCAGCACAGCTAAAATTCCTCTTGGAAAATGGCCTAACTTTTAGCCATCACTTCAGCAAGAAGAGTGTCCGAGTTACAGGCACTAATGGCTGTGGAACCCTTCATTATTTTCTATGTGGACAGGGTTTCCCTCAGGACTAACCTGTTATTTATGCCCAAGGTGGTATCCAGTGTGGCTTTAAACCAATCTGTCCATTTACCAACCTTTTTCCCTAATCCTCAGAATAAAGGGGAAAGGATTCTGCATTCCTTGGACGTGCATAGTCAGCTCAGGTTCTACCTTAACAGAACTAAACTTTTCAGAAAATCTGACCATCTGCTAGTCAGCTTTGCTGCAGGGACAGAGGGCAAAGCCATTTCAAAGCCATTTCAAAGCAAACCATTTCCAAATGGTAGCATGCTGCATCCATTTCTTTTACAAACACCATGGAAAACCTACCCCACAGGGGATCAGAACTTATTCCACTAGGGGCTACCTCAACCTCTACAACATTTCTCAGGGGAGTCCGTACCAGGGATATCCTGGAAGCTGCAACCTGGAGCTGTGTACGCACCTTTACCAAGTATTACCACTTACCTATTTGTTCTAAATCCAGAGCTGGATTTGCCACAGCAGTCTTACAAGGCCTAATAGCCAGCCCCAATACGTCTTGACTGCTTCCACCCTTCCTCAGCTTTGGCAATCAACCCAAGTGTGATGGCTGCAACAGTGAAACACGAAGAACATAGTACATTTGTGTACACTTACCATAAATGTAGATTTTCGAGTGTATTCACTGTTGCGGTCCTGGTTTCCCTCCCTCCAGCCCCCTGGCTTTTTCTTTCCTTTCTACCTATCCTCTTTTTGGCCATATCTTATGGCAATGTTATTTACTTTTTACTTTAGGTGTTCCACACCATGTAATTGCTTCCTATTTTGGGGCTCCTGATATCTGGGCAAGAAAAACTGATGTAATGGCATCGACTGCATGTTTTATACCCCATGATGACCTGATGTCATGGAAGAGGTGACCGCATCTGACACAGAAATCCCAAGACTCTGGTATTCGGGCCGAATGAGGGCTACCGGCAGGCAGATAACCCAAGTGTGATGACTGCAACAGTGAATACTCTCGAACATCTACATTTATAGTAAGTGTATACAACTGTACTTTCCACTGATCTACCACTGCTCTTAGCCAACCACATTTGGTATGTTTTTTAAAATGTTTCTGTTTGTTCTGCCAAATATTTCCCCACTGAAATGTAGCAAACATAATTTCATACGACCATAGTGTTTTTGCTTATATTTCTTTGTGTTGAATATATATTTAAGCAGTAACCAATAAGTGGGTGTGGGTAAATCCTCATATATCCACATCCTTGAGTTGCTGATTGCTGTTATTTTATGACTTTATTTAAAAAAGAAATTACTTACTTTTCTTAAGTAATGTTTTTGTATAACAGCAATGTAGTGTTCCTCTGCTTTGTTTCCTCATTCGTCTGCTTTTGTTGATATACTGCGCATATGTATGGAACTTGTGATGTTCATCGTGTTTCACTGTTGCAGTCATTACACTTGGGTTATCCTGCTGGCAGGCTACCTGCAGTCGGCCTAAATTCCAAAGTCTTGGTCCGGCGTCGGTTGCTGTCGCCGCGCGGTGCCCGAAGCAAAAGCAGTTCGCAAGTGCCGGTCGGCCAACTCCTGAGATTTTCGAAATGGAATTTCAGATCCGAAGTCTTCTATAAAGCTAAGTACCCCATTGGGGAAACTTTTTACTTGCTCCAGACCGATGTCAGAAAAAGTTAACAATTGTATTTCTTGTAGGAAGCAAATACCTCATAAGGATTTTCATTCTTACTGTATTCCTTGCCTAGGCCCTGACCACAACGTTGCTAGTTGTCGGTTTTGTGCTATATTTAACCAACGCACTATTAAGCGTCAGTACGATTTTGCTTTTCATTACTTTGGCTGAAGGTTTAACAACATAATGCCGTCTGAACAGCCGACGACTGGAGTTCATAAAAAGCACAAGGAAAAAGAAAAGGCAGGTGACCGAGGTCCAAAACCGATGACAAAGCCTCTTCTAGGCCAGTCTCCGGTTCGCCGGTTCTCAATGAGGCACTTTCGCAGCCCCTGACACCCACTACCTCAGAGCCACAGGCCGCCTCCGACTCCCACGTGGAGACAACTAGGCCTCTGGATACTCAAGGTATTGGGCCTTTGGAAACTAATCCCTCAGATGGGTCCGGAGCCGCTGAGCAGGCATCGGCTTCTGAGGGTGTTTTCAGACCTACACAGCTTTATATCAAGCCACCTTCAGCATCCAAGACAAAGACTAAAACAGTTTTAAAGACAAGGAAACCAGTACAGGAAACAAGTACAGCATTCTCCAGGACAGACTTCCATGCCTAAGAAACAGATGCTCAAACTGGCCGAAGACCTAATTACTTTGATCAGGGGTTCCCATCCCCCTCCTGATAAGAGGCCTAGACAAGACACTGAATATGATTCCTCTGATCAGGTTTCCATTTCCTCTGACTCCTCTTCAGAACAGGGATACTCTATTCCTCCCTATGAGGATTCTGATGCTGAAGAATCTATTCCTTCAGCTTCTCCTCCTGAGGATTACTCATTTGGGGAAACCCTGCATACCATGAGGGAGCATTTCCACTGGGAGAGGCAAGATTATTCAGATTCTAAGAAGAGGCTCAGAGACTTTCTTTTACTACCTCAGCACAGACCTCTTGCTATTCCTCCTGTTCTAGACATTGTAAATGATGTATTTTCAGAGTCAGTTCTGTCTCCCGACTCTTTACCTCCTGCACCTTTTAAGCCAGACAGATACTACAGGGTTCCAGATTCTCATAAATTTCTATATAAAAACCCTGCTGCTGACCCAGAAACTATTTCTCAGGGTCCCAAAGGGATCAAGGCTGCTACTACAAAAAGCCCTGTCCCCTCAGAAAGAGATTCTATGGCACTGGACAGATGGGGGAAAAAAGTTTACACTTCTGCTACCTTGGCTGTAAGGACTTTAAATTGTCAGTTTCATATGCTTAAATATCAGCAATACTTAATGTCTCTGTTAAAACAGAAAATGTTGACAAATTCTGAATGTTCTGAGAACAAGGAATTGCAGGATTTATTGCATGCAGCTGAACAAGTGGGAAAACATACTTTACAATGTGGCTATGATGCACTGGAGGCCTCTTGCAGGGCCGCTGTAACAGGTTCGGTCATTAGAAGGCATGCTTGGTTAAAGGAACAGACTCTGCCTGATCATGTTAAAGCAAAATTATTGGATGCTCCATTACAGCATGATACTTTGTTTGGTGTTAAGGCAGAAGAGGTGTTGAAGAAAATGTAGGATAAAGCTAAATCTATGCAGACAGTGAAGGATTTCTTACAGGTACAGCCACCCAGATTTAGCAGGAACTGGCCTTCTAAGAATTGGTCCTTTCCCGTGTCAGACAGGCCACAAAGAGGCAGATACAGATGCCCTAGAGGCAGACAACAGCCACAGGGCTCATACAGGCTAAACAATGGGGTGCTTCTACCTCCAAAAGCAGAGAAGACAAATCATAGCCATATAGGAAACAGTCCCAATGACTTCCCTCTGCCAATGCCAAGCATTTATCTTTTGGCAGCACCCTTAAGGGGAAAGCTAGCACTTTTTTCACAAAATTGGCACATGATCACCCAGGACACATGGGTCTTAAATATAGTCTCTCAGGGCAACAGGTTCCACTTTCACACCCTTCCAAAGGCAAAAGGTATGCCAGACCTGCCACACAATCAATGGGCAGAGGCACAAACCAAGTTTCATCTCTCATGGACATGAGGGCTATTCAGCCAGTGCCACAACTAGAGCAGGGACAAGGATTTTACTCAAGACTTTTCTTGGTACCAAGAAAGGACAAAGCATGGAGGCCAATTCTGGACCTGTCTATTCTAAATACTTTTCTGGACGTTCCGAAATTCAAAATGTACTCTGCTGCAGCTTCTGCCCATGCTGGGCAAGAAGGCATGGCTTGTAACTTTGGACCTCAAAGAGGCATACCTGCATGTCCCAGTCAGACAATCTTGCAGAAGATACCTCAGATTCATAGCTGGCTCAATGCACTATCAATTCTCTGCACTGCTCTTTGGCTTATCTACTGCGCCCAGGGTCTTCACAAAATGCCTGGCACCAGTAATTGCATTTTGCAGACAAAGAGGAATTCAAATATATCCCTACTTGGACGACTGCCTTATTCAAGCAGAGACCAGAGACATTTTTCTAAAACATCTGGCGTTTGTAAAAAGAGTACTAATTTGCCTAGGGTACACAGTAAACGAAAAGAAATCAAAACTAGTACCCTCTCAAGAGAGAATATTCCTGGGTGCAAGCTTAAATACAACTGCCCAGATGGCCTATCTCACGCCAGACAAACAAAGGCAACTGACTTCTTACTTCGAAATGTTGGCAACAAAAACCCAGTTATCTGCAAGAAAAATTCTGCAGGCTTTGGGCTTCATGGCATCCTGCATTCTGTTAATTCCATATGCAAGACCGCATATGAGGAAACTTCAGTGGTATCTAAAAAGTGTTTGGACTCAACATTGCTACAGCCTGGAAAAATTTATTACCCTCATTCCCAGCCTGCAACAGGAGTTTCGATGGTGGGCACAGGCCTGTCACCACAACAAGGGACAGCCATTCACTTTACCCACAGCCAGGCAAACACTAACAACAGATGCATCAGATTATGCCTGGGGGGCCCACATGGCAGGAAAATGTATTCAGGGCACATGGCCCCCAAGCCAAAGGCATCTACACATCAATCAAAAAGAGATGCTAGCTGTACAAAATGCCCTGACAGCCTTCAAGGACCTTCTTCATCCAGGACAGCTGCTGATAAAGACTGACAACACCGCAGTCATGTGGTACATAAACAAGCAGGGGGGCACACATTCCTACCCCCTCTGCAGACAAGCCATGATTTTGTGGAACACAGCATTGACCTACCAAGTACACCTGCAAGCACAATTCCTGCCAGGAAAAACAAATGCTCTGGCAGACGAACTAAGCAGAAACCTCATAGATCCTCACGAGTGGAAACTAGATCCACAACTCTTCAGCATGATAGCAAGGGAATGGGGATGCCCAGACATAGATCTTTTTGCCTCCTCTCACAACTGCCAACTTCAAAGATTCTGCACAAGGACTTATCACAAACAAGCATGGAAAGTGGATGCTTTGTCATTCAGCTGGAGCAACCTTACAGTATATGCCTTTCCTCCCCAAAGTACTCCTAAAGGTCAGACAAGAGAAGCCACAAATGATACTGATTGCCCCGGATTGACCACGCCAACACTGGTACCCAATCCTAAGGAGCTTGTCCCAAGGCCCAGCCTGGACATTGCCTCAAATTCCTCATTTACTGACCCAACAAAACAATTAGATCCTGCACAGCCAACTCAGAACTCTAAATCTAGCTGCATGGCGGATAGTGTAACCATTCAGAATACACCTCTCTCTAAAGCGGTTATGGATGTTATTTTGGAGGCCAGGAGGCCCAGCACCAGAAAATCTTATGCAGAAAAATGGAATAGATTCTGTACTTGGAACCAGGCACAAGGAATTGACATGCTTGTTCCAAATATTCCTCAGATTTTACAATATCTAACTGAGATGCTGGACAAAGGCCTATCCTTCTCATCAATTAAGATCCATGCCTCTGCCATTTCAGCTCATTACAATACAACCCCACCTATTTTTTCACATCCATTGCTTAGGCAGTTCCTCAGGGGGGCTAAAAACATAAGACTTCCAAGGAGAGCACCAATACCTGCATGGGACCTCAATTTTGTCTTGGAAAAACTCACACTGCCTCCTTTTCAGCCAACCAATACAGCTGAGATAAAATTCTTATGGAAAACCGCTTTGCTTCTAGCAATAACTTCAGCAAGAAGAGTCTCAGAGTTACAGGCATTAATGGCTGTGGAACATTTTATTATCTTCCATCCGGACAGGGTTTCTCTAAGGACAAAACCAACATTTATGCCTAAGGTAATGTCCAGTGTGGCTCTTAACCAAACCATTCATTTGCCTACTTTTTACCCAAAAATACAGAATAAAGGAGAGAGACTTCTGCATTCTTTGGACACACACAGACAGCTATGCTTCTAATTGGACAAAACTAAAGCTTTCAGAAAGATTGAGCAACTTTTAGTGGCATATGCTGCAGGATCACAAGGAAAGGCTATCTCAAAGCAGACTATTTCCAAATGGATAGGACACTGCATTCATTTCTGCTATTCACAACATGGCAAATCAGTGCCTAAGGGCATTAGACCACATTCTACCAGGGCAGCAGCCACCTCAGCAGCCTTCCTCAGAGGAGTACCAACCAAGGATATTTTGGAGGCTGCAACTTGGACTTCAGTGCACACTTTTACTAAGCACTACCACTTACCTCTTTACTCTAAATCCAGAGCAGGATTTGCCACTGCAGTTTTGCAGGGCCTTATAGCCACTCCTAATTCTATTTAGACCCAGCCGCCCAACCTCAGCTTTGGAATTCAACCAAAGTGTAATGACTGCAACGGTGAAACACAATGAACATAGTACAGTTGTGTACCTACCATAAATGTAGATGTTCGAGTGTATTCACTGTTGCAGTCCAGGTTTACCCACCCACCATCCCTCTTTCTTTACTGGGACTTATCTGTACTTCTCTATCCTATACAACCTATGTGGTGTATTTGCTTGTAGTTGAAGGTATTGTTTATTTTAGTGCATGCTTTTATAAGCAATGTTTTTTAGCCTACCCTTTTGGGGGCACCTGACATCTGGGGCAAGAAAAACTGAAGAAAATGGCGTCAGCTGCATCTTTTATACTCCTGGCGCACTGACGTCAGGGAAGAGGTGACAGCAACTGACGCCGGACCAAGACTTTGGAATTCAGGCCGACTGCGGGTAGCCTGCCAGCAGGATAACCCAAGTGTAATGACTGCAACAGTGAATACACTCGAACATCTACATTTATGGTAGGTACACAACTGTACTTTCCCACACTTGCACAGTGCATCAGTGCTGTTGAAAACAAGCAAAGGAGAAAGGAAGATCTCCGTTTTTTTTTTTTTTTTTTAAATTATAAAAGCCAGACATTTAAGTACGAGAGATACAGGGCAGAAATACAAGAAAAATTGTTATTTCCTCTGCCCTCTCTATGTACCCCTTAACCTCTTAGCCCAAGAAATGTGGACACAGCATTCAATAATGGGAGACAAAGGCCCCAATATATGGACTGATTGTAAATATTGCTTTTATAAACTTAGAAAGCTGCTAGAATAACAAGATTTGTGTTGTTGTGCTTTGTCTGAAGGATATGAAGTCTGAAACTGAAATGCATGTCATTATTTAGTGACTTCACTCCTCAGTGATATGTTGGAAAACCACAAATTTTATGAGTAACAGACCAGAAATATGAGGCAAAAATATGAACATTCTGTGAAAATCTGGACAGTTGAGATGTTGTTGTTGTTGTGTCTTTCGGCTTTTCCCAGTTAGGGGCCGCCACAGCGGAACTCCGGTCCGCTAATGATTGGCAGTAGATTTTTACGTGCCGAGTTCCATACCATATACTATTAGTAGAAAGTCTAACCTCTCAGTGGTACTTCAGTGACAGGACTTTTTTCTATTGTTATATGGTCGATTTACAATGGGTTTTAGATTTGTAAGAAGCACATGAGAGAGCACTGAAGGAGTTGCCCTAGTGTTTCATATACTGCAGTGGGCCTATTCAGAAATCTGTTGATGTAGTGAGTACACTTATATCTGATGTTTTCTATGTATGCTTGCCACAAAGGAAAAGAGGAATGCCAAAGCCCCAGCGTGTAGAGTGGCCAGAACGTCCTGACATCTCAAACCACTCTTTCAGATATTCTCTTGCCTATAAGCATATGCCTTTTTACAATCACTGCTAGTTTGTAGTTATTGTCACATGTTCTCTTTTAAATTCTTTACAGCTCTTAACACATGTACTAGTGTAATAATCATTTTAAATTGTTTAGCTTCACAGCTTACATGTTAACATGGGTATTTGCTTGCTTTTATAATATTTGTTCAATAACCAAAAATGAATAAATCAGAGTAAGATAGCCACAGTATTCAACCATGAACCATGCGACTTGATCCTATGAACTGAAGGTACTGGTGATGCAATAGGACAAAGGATACTTGCTGGTTTTAGTAATGTTGGTAAAACAGAGCACATCTTAACACTAATCATGTACACTTGGATTCTGTGTATGCAGTGTTGTAAATGCTTCACTGTCGAGCTTTATTTTTCTGTAGTCTGTCCCATGTGCTATAAATGCTAGTAATTGTAGCTGGCTTGGTTAGGAACAATCCAGTTAACTTAGAGGTTTATAAATGCATATTTTGCAAAGTGGTTTTACAGGAGATAAGTCATATTTTGCATCTGAATATATTTTGTGTGTTGTTTTCCCTCCTTGACAGTAAATTGATCTGAGGACGTAGTTAAGAATTATGAGGATTAGTTTCATTTTCTGTTGATTTATGTTGGAATCACGCAATTATGGATTGATGGTTGGTACTTTTGTAGCTGCTGATAATTTTAGTTGTGGACAGCTGGCATTTCAGGAAAATAAGCAGACATTAGAGATGTTATATTACAAAGGTCTTCTAAACATAGCCCACCCACTCTGCTGTTCGATTCACTAAACTGAAGCGTTTGAATGATGGTGAACTAGAAGTATTACCCATTTTGTTAAAAAGAAGAACCCTGCAGCTACCATTAATCTAACATGGAAATCAGTGCAAGAATATATGTATTTGCATAAAATGCATCTGTAATGCAAAGAAAGCATATATTACACAATTGTGTAAAATGATTTGTAATGCTCATAAGAAACAAATGGATATAATCTTTGAAAAGCGTCATGTTGGCAGGTACTGTACATCTGTGTTGTAAGAGGCATCAGCTGACTTCTGAATATTCCTGTATAGCCGGATACATCGGTATACCATATGTATAGCCTGACACATCGGTATACCATATGTATAGCCTGACACATCGGTATACCATATGTATAGCCTGACACATCGGTATACCATATGTATAGCTTGATACATCGGTATACCATATGTATAGCCTGATACATCGGTATACCATATGTCTGTGCATGCACATCACAAGCTACAAAATATTTAAACGAGGTCACTGTTTACTACTGACCACCACTCTGCCCTCCTAGATTTCCTCGCTTCTTTCTAAATTTGCCCAGTTGTAGTTTGTGCTTATGGATACACGATGCCAGGCATGGCTAAATCTGCCATCAGTCTGGTTGTTGGTCAGTATATGTACAAGTATGGTAGGTTTGACTAGTGTTGTTATTTACAATACCAAATGGGATGGTGAGATTTTGGGGCTGGAGAAATGGTACAACAATTGGTTACTACCTCACATTGCTTAGTTCACCAGTTGGTTTTCAGCATTATTTGCCTTGTCTGCAAAGTCTACAAATCTCCCTTGTATCCTCGAGTTTTAACTGGGTGCTGTTGATGTCCTTCAAGGATGCATCTGCAGTCATAACATCTGGGTTGTCCTGCCTCAGGCAGCCCTTCGGTCGGCCGGATTCCAAAGTCTGGGTCTGGCCTCGGCTGATGTCGCACTTCACCCGACGTCATAGCTCCTGGGGTATAAAGGCATCAGCCGACGCCATTTTCCTCAGTCTTTCTTGCCGGTGCCCAAGCAGAAGCTGTTCGCAAGTGCCGGTCGGTCAGATCCAGAGATTTCAGCTACCGAAGACTTCTAAAAAAGCTAAGTACCCCGTTGGGGACTCTTTCTTGCCTCAGCCGATGTCAGACAAAGTAAATAATTGTTTAACTTGTGGGAAACAAATACCTCATAAGGATTTCCACTCTTACTGCCTTCCTTGCTTAGGCCCAGACCACGACGTATCAGCTTGTTTAGCCTGTGCTTCCTTCAACCGATGGACACTTAGACGTCGGTCGGAGTTTGCTGAAGAGTTTTTTGGCTCCGCTTTTGCATATAAAATGCCGTCGGAGACTCCGACTACACATTTAGCTAAAAAACGCAAGGAAAAGGACCAACACTCGCGGCCCGCGGTTTCAGCTGAAACCATGGTTAGGCCTACCGCGAGTGTCTCTGTTTCGGCTGAAACCGAGACCTCTGTTCTCCCTTCGGCCGAAAGCATGCCTCCGACAACCGAGGCCACAGGCCCGGCTGAGTCGGCTACAGAAATTCCTACTGAAGAAGCAGGCACACAAGATTTGTCCGACACCATTCCGTTGGACATCTCTACTCCTGCACGTGGGTCCGTTGGACATCTCTACTCCTGCACGTGGGGCAGCTAGACCCCCTGCTTCTATGTCTATCAAGGCCTTCTCCAGGGCTAAAGCAGCTAAACCTTCCAAGGCCTTACCTACAAAAGCTCCCTCTCACAGACCTACCTCAAGTTCTCAGATTCTCAGCCTTGCTGAGGACCTTATTTCTCTGATCAGGGGATCCCAACCTCACCCAGACAGGGCCTCACAACCCCCTCCTGAAAAGAGGCCTAGGAATGAACCCCCTGAACCTCTCTCCTCTGACTATTCCTCGGATGGTTCAGGTTTATCTGACCATCAGGAAGGACCACACTCACCTTATGAGGATTCTGATGCAGAAGACTCCATTCCTTCTGCCTCCCCTCCAGAAGAATTTTCATTTGGGGAAACTCTACACTCAATGAGGGAACACTTCCAATGGCAGGGTCAGGACTTTTCTGATTCTAGGAAAAGGCTAAGGACTTTTTTACACTTACCACAGCATAGGCCTTTAGCCATACCACCTGTACTATCAGTTGTTGATGATGCATACAATGATGCCAGTACTGCCCCTGATTCTCTTTCCCCGGCCCCTGCCAAACCTGACGGATTCTCACTTCCACTTGTATAAGGCCCATGCTGCAGACCCAGAAACCATTTCTCAGGGCCCTAAAGGTGTTGCAGCTGCCTCTGCCAAAAACCCCCTACCCTCTGAAAGAGAATCAAGAGCATTAGAGAGATGGGGTAAAAAGGTTTATACATCTGCTACTCTTTCTGCCAGGGCTTTAAACTGTCAATTTCACATGATACAGTACCAGGAATTTGTTAGATCAGCTGAATAAAAAGCTGTCCTCTCCTCAACCTTTAGACCGTAAGTCCCTTCAGGATTTGGTACACAACTCTCAGCAGGTCAGTAATCATTTCTTAAAATGTGGCTATGATGCACTGGAGGCTTAATTTAGATCAGCTATGACTGGAGCAGTGATTCGAAGGCATGCTTGGCTAAAAGAACAATCCTTGCCAGACCATGTTAAGTCTAAACTCCTAGATGCCCCTATGGAGAAACAAAGTTTATTTGGCTCCCCTGCATAGGAGGTTCTAAAGAAAGTGGAAGAAAAAGCAAAATCTGTCCAAACAGTCAAGGATTTCCTGCAGGTCCAACCTCCGAGGTTCAGCAGAAATTGGCCTTCAAAGAATTGGTCCTTTCCAGACACCTCCAGAGCACAGAGAGGCAGAAATAGACGCCCAAGAGGCAGAGGTCAATCAAGGGGTGCCTACAGGGGTCGTCAGTGGCAACCTGCCAACCAGAGAAGTGCCGCCACAGCTGCGACTGCAACCACTTCCACAGGACAGACACAATGACTTGGCTCTGATTCCGCCTACCAGGGAACAACTGGAAGCACCCTTGGGCGGAAAGCTAGCTTTATTTTCAAAACTGGCATTGCATTACAGGAGACAAATGGACTTTGCAAACAATAGACAAAGGCTACAGGTTTCACTTCCACACTCTACCAAAAAAGAGAGGAATGCCAAACCTTCCACCAAGCCAGAGATCAGAGGCTCTAAAACAAATCATCAGCTTACTAAGGATGAGAGCAATAGAAAAGGTACCATCTATGGAACAAGGCCAAGGATTTTACTCCGGACTATTCCTTGTACCAAGAAAAGAAAATCAATGGAGGCCTATTCTCGACTTGTCCGCACTGAACACATATCTCATTATTCCAAAATTCAAGATGCTGACCCTACAGCAACTTCTTCCCATGTTGGGCAAGGAGTCTTGGCTGGTGACTCTAGATCTCAAGGAGGCATACCTGCACGTCCCTATATGACCAGATTGCAGAAGACACCTCAGATTTCTTGCAGGATCAGAGCATTATCAATTCTCAGCATTGCCCTTTGGCTTATCTACTGCGCCCAGAGTATTCACGAAATGCCTGGCATCAGTAATTGCACATTGCAGGCTTCAGGGAATTCAAATCTACCCATACCTGGACGACTGCCTAATACAAGCGGACAACAAGACAAAAATAATAAAGGATTTGGCCTATGTCATACAACTGCTGCAAGCCTTGGGATACACAGTCAACATACAAAAGTCAAGACTAGTGCCATCCCAAACGATAACATTTTTGGGTGCAGAACTGGACACAATAACTCAGATGGCTTTTCTCACAGAAGAAAAACAAAAGCAACTACCAGTCTACTTCATGGCATTAACAAGACAAACTCAGCTTACTGCAAGGAAAATCCTGCAGGCCCTGGGTTACATGGCATCCTGCATAATCTTGATCCCACATGCCAGGCTGCATATGAGAAAATTACAATGGTACCTAAGGAATGTATGGTCTCAACACAGACACAGTCTAGAAGCCCTGATACCAATCATTCCATGCCTGAAAAAAGAATTCCTGTGGTGGGCTCAGGCCTGCCAGATCAACAGAGGATTGCCTTTCCACAAACCACATCCAAGGCAGACCATCACCACGGACGCCTCAGACCTAGGCTGGGGGGCACACATGGAAGACAAGTGTATCCAAGGCCTATGGTCCCAAGACCAGCTAAATCTACACATAAATCTAAAGGAGATGCTGGCAGTGAAGCATGCAATCGAGGCATTCAAATCATTCCTCCAGCAAGGACACCTGCTGATAAGGACGGACAATACCACAGTCATGTGGTACATCAACAAACAGGGAGGCACACATTCATACCCTCTATGCCGGATGGCAATGGACCTGTGGAACTTAGGCCTGAATCTCAACATCCAACTGCAGGCCAGATTCGTACCAGGAAAAGAGAATTCACTAGCAGACAGCTTAAGCAGAACTACCACGGATGCTCACGAATGGATGCTGCATCCAGACATCTTCAAAACCATAACAAAGAAATGGGGAATGCCAGAGATAGACCTGTTCGCCTCCCCACTCAACCACCAACTGAAGAAATTCTGCTCAAGAGTATACCACCCACAAGCCTGGAGGGTGGACTCCCTTTCTTTCAGCTGGAAGGCCCTGACAGTATATGCCTTTCCACCTCTCCCATTGATGTACAAAGTTCTACTGAAGATCAGAGAGGAACAGCCAAAGGTAATTCTGATAACTCCAGACTGGCCAAGGCAGCATTGGTACCCACTACTGAGAAGCATGTCTCGGACAAACTCATGGCCTCTACCTCTATGTCCTTTGCTTCTAACGCAGAACAACTACAAGACCCTGCATCCAAACTTAAAAAACGCTGCAGCTAACTGCTTGGAAAATTGCATAAAACAAAACCAACCTGTTTTATCACAGAGGGTTAAGGACATTATCCTGGAGGCTCGCAGACCCTCCACAAGGAAAACATATTCAGCCAAATGGAAGAGATTCCTCATTTGGAGTGCAGCAAAGGGAACAAATGTCACACTGGCAAACCTAGCACACATCCTAGAATACTTAGCAGAACTGTTCCACAATGGCCTGTCCTATTCTTCCATTAAGATTCATGCATCAGCAATTTCAGCAGAGTACAACATGGATCCTCCTGTCTTCTCTCATCCTCTCCTCAGACAATTTTTGAGAGGGATCAAAATGTAAAACCTCCAAGGAAACCACCTCTGCCTGCATGGGATCTCAATTTTGTGCTAGAAAAATTAACAGTTCCCCCTTTTGAACCAGCAGCAACAGCAGACTTACAGTTCTTATCTTGGAAAACTGCCTTCCTGCTAGCAATCACCTCAGCAAGAAGGGTATCCGAGTTACAGGCATTAATGGCAGTGCAGCCTTTCCTTATCTTTCACCAGGATAGAGTGTCTCTGAGAACCAATCCTACTTTTATGCCAAAGGGTGGTATCCAGGGTATCCTTGAACCAAGCTATTCATTTACCTACATTCTTCCCAAACCCACAGAACAGGGGCAAAAACTACTACACACCTTGGATGTACACAGACAACTGCACTACTGTCTGGACAGAACTAAGGCCAGTAGAAAAAACTGACCAGCTTCTGGTAGCATATGCAACAGGAGTGCAAGGAAAAGCAATTTCAAAACAGACAATCTCAAAATGGATAGGACATTGCATTCGATTCTGCTACTCATTTCATGGAAAGACAACTCCTGAAAATATCAGGCCTCACTCCACAAGAGCTACAGCCACCACTACAGCTTTCCTACGAGGAGTGGCTACCAAAGACATTTTAGAAGCTGCTACTTGGAGCTCCGTGCATACATTTGCCAAGCATTACAATCTTCCTTTATACTCCAGATCCCAAGCAGGTTTTGCAACTGCAGTTTTACAAGGGATCTTAACTACACCATCATTATCTTAGTGTCTCCTCCCCCAGTTTGGCTATGGTATTCTACCCAGATGTTATGACTGCAGATGCATCCTTGAAGGACATAGTACAGTTTTGTACCTACCATAAATGTAGATGTCCGATAGGTATGCATCTGCAGTCAGGATTACCCACCCTCCTTCCCCTCTGTGGTATTCCTAGGGTACTTACCCCTCTCTTAGCTAGCTGGGGGAATCTATTGTGGTGTATTTGTTTGTATGTATATATGTACATATACTTTTTGATTTCTACTGTTTGGAATTTTCTACTTTTTATACAAATTTAGCCTTCCTAGAGGGCACCTGGCATCTGGGGCAAGAAACACTGAGGAAAATGGCGTCGGCTGATGCCTTTATACCCCAGGAGCTATGACGTCGGGTGAAGTGCAACATCAGCCGAGGCCAGATCCAGACTTTGGAATCCGGCCGACCGAAGGGCTGCCTGAGGCAGGACAACCCAGATGTTATGACTGCAGATGCATACCTATCTGACATCTACATTTATGGTAGGTACAAAACTGTATTTTTCTTCCAGCATCCCAACAACAGCCCTAAGCCTTTACATTGCCTGTAGGGTATATGTGTGTGTGTGTACACATATGTGAGTGTGCCTGTCTGCCCACACATGCATTTGTGATAGGTTAGCTTTCCAATTTGGATTACTTAATAGCCTTTTGCCCAGTGAGTGACAGGAAAGGCTCTGGCTTCCTCCCAACACTCCAATTTATTAAACAGTTAATCAAAAAATGAATTGATAAATGAATGGTTAGCTTTGGTCATAACCCTGTATGCAGGAAAGCAAGTTAAGACCAAATTATTGTTAACTGCATATGTATGTTGAGGAAAAGTTTGCTGTGTACATATTGATAAAACTGTTTTCAGATTATTAACAAACAGGTCATGTATTTATATTGTGCTCAAGGTTCTGAAATTTCTGCATATTAGATTAAAATACTGAAATGTACTTTAGTTCTTGCTGAAAGTATGTTACAAGATTCTGTGTGATATAGAAACACTATTTTTTTGCATAGCTATTTACTGTGGAATACAATATTGCTTCTTTGAATCTAGTATTTATCTGGGTTTTGTGTGGATATCAGAGTCGGTTGGAATGGCAGATAGAGCAGCACTGTTGATAGTGCCTTTACTTTAGGTATTTTCTATTCTTTAAATGAACAGTAGTATTTTGACCTAGTATAAGATAATAAACATTATAATTACAGAAACGTTTAAATGAAGGTGTCTTAGAAAAAATGCTGTTAAACCATTTGAAGTCTTGTGCCAATGTATTAAAATGTTACAGTAGGAGCATCAATGCGAAACATAATATTGCCCTATTGTTGATAATAATAATGCCCCTACCCCACCCCCACCAGCGGAGCAAGTAATGTGTTTTAAACTGGGATGTACTTTTAGTTGATGTAGCTCACTTAAAAGGCTAAAGGTCAAGGAGTCCAATCCGCACTTGCAGGGTAACCCTACGGTCTCTCAAGCACTAATATGGTTTGGTATGCTGTCACTGTGTTCCTCCTTATTTTACTGAGAAACATATTTTATAATTTTAATGGATTCTTGTGCTCCTTTGCAAATACTTCTGTGTTGCTAGGCAGATGGATTGGGGGGTCTGAAAATGTGAAGCAGTTGATGTCATCCTAAGGTTTGGCAGTCAGGCTTTTTAAATTTTTAATTAAATGGATACACCTAAACTGCATTTGTGTTTATAAAGGGGTGCATAATGAGCTGAAGTGGCAGAAATCAAATCTGGGGAGGAACAATTCTGAAAGCACACTGTTGGCTCTTTGTTCTCTGTTTCCCTGACGCTGCCATCAGGACTGCAGTACATGCAGTCAAGTGTCAGGTGAGTAGCCTGTTATCTGAAAGGCCGTGAGAGGTTCCTATAATTGACATGATCCAAAGGACTGGAATGCTGCTAAGGGTTACTGGTTTGTGTTGTGCTAGTTGTACAGTGAAAGAAAGTTTCAAGGAAGATGTGATCTCAGTGCGGCCTGTGCTGTCTTATTCTGAACAAAGAATTAGAGTAGTAGAGAAATACAGAATCTCGGTGGGGGGGGCGCTTAACTTGTATGTATATTTAATTTTGCTGAAAAAGTGAGGAAGCGTTTACCTTTTCTGAATTATATATGTTTTCCCACTGAAGTCACT
The DNA here is from genome assembly GCF_019279795.1 of Protopterus annectens. NCBI lineage: Eukaryota > Metazoa > Chordata > Ceratodontiformes > Protopteridae > Protopterus > Protopterus annectens. The sequence continues at coordinate 619,598,378 of NC_056744.1, forward strand.
ATAGTGTATGTATATATGTGCGCACAAATAACAGTTTTATTTAAAGATCTCTCACCGTTGCTTATGTCTACCTCTGGTAAATGGGCTTGTGAGGACACAAGTCGGTGGCTAAGTATGCGTTTGATCCTAACTACAGATAAAGTAAGAATCCTTCACTGAATAATCACCATATTAATCATAGGTATTTAAATGTCTAACACCCATCTCAAAAAATCACCTTTATACTACGTACACTGATCTCCCTTTCTTAACCTAAAGCATCTCTTTAAATTCATTTGCAATAATAGAATTTCTTACCTTGACACTATGGCATGTAGTGCATAAGTGACTTACAGCATTTTCAATTCAACGAATGTTTTTGGCTTTCGTTTTTGTTGAATAAAATTGTAAAAAAATATGGTCATGCTACTGAGAGTTGTTATTGTGTCTTTTGGCTTTTCCCGGTTAGGGGTTGCCACAGCGGAACTCCAGTCCGCTAATGATTGGCAGTAGATTTTTACATGCCGAGTTACCGGCCCTGACGCACAACCTTCAATGAAGGTACGCCCATTCACGCATGTCTCCACACAGAAGACGCTCTAGCTGAGAATCGAACAGGACAACGTCTTACTGTGAGGCGACAATGCTACTGCAGCACCACCACCGCAGTTACTGGTCATGCTACTGAGAGTAAAAAGTAAATTGCAATCTCAATGACATCAGCACAGGGATGAGGTGCATCCATATACTTTAATGGACTCACCACTGTGCATGTGCAGATGTGTCAATTAAATTTTAAGGATGCGCCTCACTCACATCATCCCTAAGGTGATGCCTCCAAACATTGCAAAAAATTATTTGGGCCATAGTTTAATAAAAACTTTATGAAACTTTTTCTTTAAAAAAATAAGTCTCAAATAACGGATGAGAATAATACAAAAATACATTGTGGCACTTAACTGACTAAATGCTGTTATGCACCTACTAATGTAAACAAAACCCTTTAAAGTTTACAAACACCGTTCTTGTTCTTTATACCTTAATATAAGATTAGATGGACCTTAATATAGGATTAGATGGATGCTGAATTTTGAAAGAACTTAATGAAATAAAACAGATTTTTTTTTTGTTGGCCAAACAATTTGTTCAAAGCAGACTCTTATAGGCCATGACCTGAGCTCAAGATAAAGTAATGCTTGATATCTGTTGTAGAAATGTAAGAGTAAAGCAGTAGCCTTATGAATGATTTAACTTAGAAAATTATAAGTAAAGCTCATTAAATATGCACATATACAGTATAACTGCTATAGAAGCAGTTCAGTAGACAAACCTTTGCTAAATTTATTGATTAAAACTGCATTAAAATGTATTTTTTACGTCAAGTAACCGATGAGAAGTAGTTGCACACTGCTCAATTTTTAAAATGTTCCAGCAGTTTGCATCTGAATGAGTCAAAATGTCAAGTTTCTTGGATATGGCTTCATGATGACTCACCAAACTAAATTTGTGAGATAAGCAATATCACAAACAAAACTCACTGAAAGCCATTTTCAGCAAAGCACAAACTAAGCTTTAGCAGGGGGCCAATTCCCCCTCCACCCCTATACCTCCTTGAGTTATATGTGCTAATTCTATGATCATATAACTGTGGGGTAAATTGTAAATAGCTGTTCACTGGAAGTAGCTTTCAGCAAAATTTGTTTGTGATATTGTCCAGTGGACAAATATTTTGGTGCATAAAATTAAAAAGTAATAATATAGGAAGCCCAATTTTTGGCTATTTTACTGTTGCGTAGTTTTGCATAGTTTTGTGCTAAGTAACCACACTATCTTCTGGTACTGCAATTTCAGGTATAACCGTTTCTTATCTCTCAAGCCACATCCCAAACAATGTTGCACTGCTTTTTACTACCCCTCCAATTAGCCCCATACTTCCTTACCTTATATGAAAATCAGTCTCTCACAGGACTTCAAGTTGTCAATCATCTCACCTTCAACCATACGTACAGTACCAGGACAGATCCAACATCTTGTTCTCACTTCCTACACATCAACTCTAGGAAAATTAGCACTAGAATCAAACTCTACCACAAACTTGTAGACAGATTCCTGAAACTTATCTCCAAGCTTAGGCCTAGCCTATTACTTGGTGGAGACCTACACCCCAACCCTGGCCCATCCACCTTAGACACATACTCCCCCTCTAACTGTAACCTAAGCTATAAACCTGCAATTTCCAGGCCATCTAACTCTCTCCTAACCTGTCATCTTAATATTAGAAGCATTAATAACAAGGTACATGAACTGCATGCACTCCTTGCTGTTCACTCTCCTGAGATTCTGTGTCGATCAGAGACCTGTTTAAAACCTACCACTACAGACAATGAAGTACTACATCCTGGGTATAAAATACACAGGCTGGACCGTGATTCCAGGAAGGGGGGTAGGGTAGCTATACTCTAAATCAGAGCTGAATGTAACCACAAATGTAGTACAACCACCTCAGATTAACAACTTGGAGATTGTAGCCACCAAACTGCAACTTAACAAAAGTAAATGGATTTATATAATTTGCGTGTATATTCCCCCAGGTAACAATATACTACACTTGAAGACACCTTACACTGGATATCTAGTCACTACCCCCAAGAAACCCTACTTTTTGGAGACTTCAATATAGACTGGGCCACGTGTTCAGAATCCCCAACCACCCATATTAACCTACACTCATTTACCCAAATCATTAGCACCCCTACTAGGGTAGGTAAGCCCAACCAAAAAGAAAGCATATTTGATTGGGTACTCATTAATAGTCACCCCCATCTGTAGACCTCTGGTACCCTCCCCGATAGTCTAAGCGATCAACATCTCACATATATAATTAAGCACAAAGCTATCAATCCCAACAACCCTTACTATGAAATGTTAGAAATAACAAAAACTTTGACTCAGCCAAATTCCAACAGGAACTAAAATCATGTAATTGGTCTATTTTAAAACTCCTCAAACTCCTCCCCTTAGAGGAAGCAGTTGTGTACTTTAACAATAAATTCCTTGAGATCCTTGACTTACACGCACCTATTCACTCAAAAAGAACAAAGGCAAAAATTGCACCATGGCTTTCAAAAGAGACTAGACTCAAAATTATCCTTAGAAACAAAGCCTGAGCTTTATGGCATTCAACTAAACATCCCCAAGATCAAATTAAATACAGGCAACTTAGGAACGAAACTAAAATTCATACTACAAGACAAAAAAACAATACTACTGCAAATTACAGACAGAAAATCAAAATAACCCTCAGAAGTTTTGGGCAGGCTTGAATAAACTACTACACCCTGGACAAACTACTACCTTGTCCCAGTTGCCACTACTGATAACCCCCCCAGAGGATGTTTCAAATAGTTTTAACCGATTCTTTACTGAGATAATTCAGGCCCTAGCCAGCCAACTACCTCCTAGCTCCCTTGGCCCACAAAATACCATCTCTAGAAACTTACTCATTTAGTTTTCAACCTGTCGCCACATCACTTATCCGTATCCTAATCAAAAACCTAAAACCCACCACACTATCGGCTGACCAACTTCCTGCTGAATACCTACAAAAATCAGCTGATGCTGTTGCATACCCGGTATCGATACTTATCAGTCAAACCATAGAAGAAGCTAAAATTCCCATGATCTGGAAAATATCCTATGTAATCCCACTCCATAAAGGAGGTAGCTCTACTGAATTCTCCAACTATAGGCCTATAGCTATACTTTCTCCACTTGCAAAGATTATGGAAAAATGTATTCAGAGACTGTTCATGCACCACCTAATCCATAACCACCTCATGGCAGATACCCAGCATGGTTTCAGACCTCATCACAGTACTACCTCAGCCCTATTAGCCTTTACCAACACCGTAAACCATAATCAAAACAATAACCATATTTCTTCAGCCCTCTTCTTGGATCTCTCCAAGGCATTCGATATGGTTGACCACCAACTGTTAATCCACACCCTGCAAACAAGTAGTCTAGATCCTAAAGCCCTTCAATGGTTTAAATCCTATCTAAGTGGTAGACAACAGGCTGTTCTTTGGCAGAATAAACTCTAACCTACTACCTAACACCCTTGGAGTACCACAAGGCTCTATACTAGGGCCCCTGTTATTTTCCGTTTTCATCAACGATATGAATACTGTCATCCCAAAAGTTATCTCTATACAATATGCTGACAACTCTACAATGATTTTCTCGGCCACATCCCCAATAGAGTTAGCCACCCAGACTACCTTTAACACAATAGAAAACTGGCTTTCCCAACGATGTCTGACTCTAAATCCTAAAAAAAACTAAAATGCTGTTATTATTACCTACACAAAGGTCTACTGCCGTTAATTTTGTAATAAAAGCAAATGATGGAACAATAATCTCGCCTGATCTCTCCACTAAACTATTAGGTGTCATTATAGATGATCTAAAATTTGACCTACATGTTAACCAATTGATCAAAACCATCAACAAAAATCTAGGATCAGGTTACAGAATAAAAGCCTTCCTAACCCCACCCAGCCAAAGTTGCCATAGCTTGATCTCACCTTCTCTCTACTCTTCTGTATGCATCCCCTCTTCTCTCTAATATTAACAAGACTGTCATGAACAAACTCTCAATCTGTTATAACCACATTGCCAGGTTTGTCACTGGGCTGCCTTTTAGGACACATCACTGCATCAATCTAATCCAGCTTGGATGGCTTGAACTACCCAGTCTAATACTATATAACCAATTGGTTATGGCCAATACAATCATATATAACCCTAACAATACCTCTGCACTTAAAGATCTTGTCACCCTGTATAATAATCCTAGACCGCTGCTCTTCTCCAACAGACTTCTTATTCAGATATATAAAACTAATAACTCAGCCGGTGACTCACTCTTTGTAAATTCTCTAGGTAGATCATGGAACTCTCTAGCAGCTGATATTACCTTACTCTCTTCACTTGGTCAGTTCAAAACTAGGCTCAAACACCACTTGGGAACAAAATGGCTATGTCACTGTATCAAGCCTGGTTAACCTGTCTGTGGAATGTGTAAATCTGCTAGGTAGCCTACTATGTAATTTTATCTGATTCTCTCGCTGAATAACACTACCTGACTATTTGTTATAATGTTTGCTCTTCTAATCACTAAAAAATATTCTATGTGTAATTTGTATAGTCTGCCCATCTAATCTCTGTAAATAATATATTTGTTATTTATACCATGTGACATGTTATGATGATTTGTTATTCCATGGAGCTTTTCTCCCCGGGCCTCTGCTGAAAATGGACATGCATCCAGTCGGACTATCCCGGTCAACAAATGTAAAGTAAATAAAGTAACTGTATTTATCGTATTGCAAAATTGCCTTTTGGATTATAGAAACTTTACTTTTTTCAGTTGTAATTCATACATTGTGTCTTGAGATGCCAGTGTTAAACTGATCAAAATATTCAAAACCATCTAAGTTTCTTCTGTGCTTCATGTACCTAATACCCTTTTACTTGTGTAATTTGCTGTATTTTCAGACTAAACTCATAATTAATTATTTTTTTTTCAATCTCATGAAAATGAAGTTAGTCACTTTTTCGGTTCAAGTCCTGTTGTTGTCTGTAGTCCAAGGTAGTCATTTTGAGTTCCAATTGCAAACTCACCTTCTTGCACATGAGGCTTGGTCATAAAATTACTGTTTTGAAAATATGGAAGAAAAAACATGGAAAACTGCTATACTTTTTTGCCTTCTGGTTGGTTTTATTTTGAGGTAGCGTTGTCACCTCACAGTTAGACGATGCCCGTTCGATTCTCAGAACGTCCTGTGTGACAACATGCGTGAATGGGCCTTCCTTCTTTGAAGGTTGTGCGTTAGGCCCAGCAAGCCAGCACGTCAAAATCTACTGCCAATCATTAGCGAACTGGAGTTCCGCTGTGGCGACCCCTAACCGGGAAAAGCCGAAAGAAACAAACAAACACTGTAACTTTGTCAGTTTTGTGAAGTTTTGATTGGGTACAGAGCTACTGTTTTTAGACCATCTTATGAATGCAATACATATCTGTTTTTAGATCCAGGATGAAATGGTGATGCTGTGAATCTTTTTTGAGGTTGTGAAAAATTTTCTGTTATTGTCTGGCAGTCAGGTGGGATGGATCCCCTTAAATAATCTGGGGCAAGGATTCAGAGTCCTGGAAACTAAGATAGCACTGAGAGGTCTGTTTTCTACATAGAAGGATATGTCCACAAATATCTGGTACTGGTAATATAAACTGTAATCCACTGTAAATCTGCATTTTGATGTTTTTGTATGAACTACTTGTCCCTGTTATGGACTTTTGTTTTTATATGCACATTATTTAAGTGGAATTTTGGAGTTTTCTCCCTGGATGGGGATGTCTGTTGAAAGTGGCTTTGTAGCCAGTTGGTCTTTCCTGGATGACAATTGCAAATAAAAAAACTAAGTTGGTTAGTAATGAATTAATCAGTTGCTCGCTCAATCTTAAATGAAAAAGCTCAGCATTTCAAGTTATTGGCCTGAGGAAGTGGGGAAAAGTGAATCTGAACGGACTGTTGTACAGTAGCTGATTGGTTCTTTAATGGAAGACACTGAGATGCACTGTCATAGAGCAGAGATGAGTGAATATGACTGGAGAACTTTGAATTTTATTGCAATGAGATTTTGAGAAATGTCACTGGTATGCTAGGCCTAGGCCTTTAAATTCAGTTTATTAACTTTTGTGAGTTTATCAGCTTCCTGAAAAACCCTTGGAGGCATTCAAAATACACTTAAGGGTAGTTACTTTACATTCACTGTCCCTGGAATGTTAGTGTTTTTTCTGAAATCCATCATTAAGAAATGGAGGTTGTGCGTTGCAGTTTGGACTTTTCTACTAACCTGATGTTTGCTACTCACCAGAAAAGCAAATGCTGTACTACAGCTCTTGAGAATGATTGAGATTCAGAGGCATATTCCATTTCTTTCTGTAGCCAGCTCAGTTAAGAATTGTCACTGTTCAGGAGTGAATAGTATGGTTGGTCCAGCGAATAAAAAAGTTGTTGCTAAGCTTTCTGAGCAGACTGAAAGATAATTGTTTACATTGGAACATGTTTAATATTTATGCAGATGGAAATTTCATATGAAATAATAGTGTGTATTGGGATAAATATTTCCCCTTAAAGGTTCTTGGTTACTGGTTGTTTTATGTCCCTGACTATTTGTGGGAGATTAATTTGTGAATGTGATTTAGAACAAGCTCTGAATAGCTCTTAACTAATTTACATAATTGGAAAGTTTAGAACTGTGTTTGCATGGCTACCTAAAAATGTTGATATACTGCTAATTCCATTACTGGGGGTGTGGGCTAGTGTCCTCCTTAATCCCCAGTCTTGTTTAATTGTAAAAGTGGAATGGGGGTTAAAGGGAGCACCACTCACCCCTGCTAACAGAAAGGACACCACCTGGTGTAGTATTTTTTAATTGGTGCTTGTTTTTGATTTGTGCTGAATTAGTCACTTAATCTAAACTGACACTCTGGCAGGTATTTGTCAAATGAATCTTGTTTTAATTTTTCTTTTGTATGAGAGCATATCATGGAGCAAGTTAGCAACAGATAGGAGTGACTGTAGTTAATTAAGGGTAGAAGTTAGTCAACGAAAGTAGGATCGCTTACAGAGGTAGCACAGGGCTCTATTCCTACTGCATTTATGTACCCCCCATGTTTCCATTAAACCATTGAATTTAGCAATCATTACGTTCTGTTCATAGGCTCATAGGTTATTACTAACCTGTTGATCAGATAGCTCATTTGTAGCCTCGTCCCACAAATTCCACTACTTACTCCTTTCTGTGTGAGATGGAGGGGAAATTCCTGGGGTGAATATTAAGTTTACCCATCCACTCACCTAGCATCTGTTTGAAGAGGCCTACAGAGTGACTTTGCTTAATATAAAGAATAAGCCTGTTCCAGATGACGGAAATTCTTTGAAAGTGGTATCTGTCTTGCCAACAGATTTGGTTTGTTGCAGATGAGGTTTAGGTCTTTTGAGCATCTGTTCATGCTGTTATATAGGTTTTGCGAATGTGTAGGACCTCACACAGAAATAGATCATTTGAGGACTGTAAGCAAGGCAGACGTCAGCACTTTTAAGAGTCTGTACAAGACTGGGATGAGTGATAATGCTTGAAGGAAATCTTGCCCTTAATTCTCATGAGTAAGTTTGTTTAGTTTATCTGTTTGGATGGATAGATACCAATGGGAGCATTATATTCTGTTATGTGCCTACTGAGAGAAAAGACGAGTAGGATAACTACTTCTATGGACCTAGAATATGTACCTTTGGTAATAAGTTGGGCCAGGTAGAAGGACTTTCAGGCAGCAGTAGATGCATGTTGGTTACAGTACAGTTCATTGCCTGTAAAAATGGCCAGGTTCCTAATGGCCTTATCATTGCACTATATAGTATGTGCATGGCTGTTTTCAAGAGGACACAGCACAACACTTTTTTAGCATTTATTCTTAGGTCATTGTCCTAGTTACTGTAGCTTTATATAGGTTATGCCCTCTTGGAGGATCTAAGAGTCCCCTGGAGAACTGATGATCAATACAAATTTGCAGTAATCTGCAAACTCTCTCAGCCACATACATTTAACATCATCTTTAACCTCAGAGAAGTAAATAGGAATGGAAGTGGACCTAGCAGCGGTCCCTCGAGGACCCAATTAGTAGCAAGCTTTTTAGAGGGCAGCATGCCCCCAGTCCTGATTGATTGGATTCTGTCAGTGAGCCACTTCATATCTGATGGGTTACATAAGGGTCTACATTTGTTAGTTGGGTCTGTTGATAATGCCAGAATTTAGAATGGTATCAAAAGTAACTTCCAGGTCAAAGTAAATGGTGTGCATTGATATATGCCCATTTAATGCCTCAATGACTTTTTTCAAAGACATTTATTAATTGTAGTAGGCAGGTGGTTCTTTTTACAAACCCAGACTGGTTTGGGTCCAGGTGTTGTAAGCTGCCAATATCTTTATTTCTGAGTTCCTTAACAATGCACTTAATTACTGTATAAAAAAAGCTGATGAGGCTTATTGACCATCAGTTGCCAAGATCAGTGGTTGTCCACGCCTGTGGAGGGGGATGACCAGAGCTGTTCTCCACAACTCTGGCACAAAGCCATTTACCATGCTGAGGAACAGATTTAGTAGCAAGGAGGTAGGACTACTTCATATTGTCCAAAGCAGGCATTTTATCAGGACTCATAGGACTAGTGTTCTTGGCTTTGGATAGTGCCCTTAAAGCCTGATCCGAGGTGATTGGTGGAGTGGGGGCAGACACAGTGGTATGAGGGGAGAAGTTTGAGATGAGCCTATCTGCTCTGTCCCGAGAAGCTCATGTAAGTGTTGTGCATCAGTTTCATTTAGTTTTGGGCATTGTAAGATTCTGATATTGTCAAAAAAAACTTTATGGCTGTTGTCCTTTACTGCGATTTTAACTTTCACTTCATACCTGTCCTTGGAGGACTTTATTTTTGTGTCTTAAGTCCTTTGTTTAACCTCCTCGGTTCATGTCTGGAAAGTGAGGTATTCAGTTTATTTCTCAAAACAAAGAACTTTTTTCTTTTACATGGTTTGCTTATACTAGGCTTCCAGCACTGGGGTTTATTCACAAATGACTGTAATGTTTACTGGCTTCTGCAAAGCATTTCACTGGCTCATTAGGAGAGATGAGGCCTGTTTTGCTGGCTTTTATACTAATGTTGTAGATGCATTACAGAGGAATATTCTTTCTGTTTTCTTAGGCAATTAATTTAGTGTCCCCCCATGAACATGTAAAATGAACTAGGAGAGTGAGAACTTTTTCACTTGCTGATTATTTTACTTTCTCAAATGTTGAATGAAGAAAGGTACAGCTATTTGGTTTCTTTTCCTACAACTGAGATGTGAATTGCAGATTGTAGATTTCTTTGTTTAAAGTAGGTTTAGTTTTACATAACAAAGTCTTTGCGTGATATAGTAAGAGGATATAACACATCCTTATATTTTTAACTGGAATGTATACAGACAGGTGGTGCCCACATGATATAAATAATAGATGGTGATTTACTTGCAAGTTATATGAAGTGTGCACCCTTCAGTTCTCCATGTTTGTAGGTAATACCATGGTGCTGTGTAAAACTGCTGCACATGTGTGGAGGCTCTCCCAAAACAAGACCGATGTTTCTCACCAGTAGTCACTGCATGATGGTATGTGTTTTATGAAATGATGTCCAGAAAAATGTATTGTTTTTGTGATGTGCATGAGATGCAGTGGTTGTATTTCACATACGTTGTCGACTCGCTAAAGTGACATACACTACTGACCACAAAGGGTCAAAACTCAATTAGTTAAAAAAAAAAAAAGTTTTATGCCACCGTGTAGACCCCTTCTTCCCCTGCTAATTATATAGTCTAACTCTGAGATAGCAAAACAGTGGGGAAAGTGCTAAATCCCACTCCCCATTGTTAGCGATCCTGTGAAACAAATGTTGGCATTCTGTGATGAACTGGGAGTTCAACAAAACAATCTTCCTCACTAAATGTTCATTGTAATGGACATATGATCAAATACATTGAACTCGATGCAACTTATAAAAAGACATACTGTTTTAGAAAAAAAAAGGGGGCTAACTTGTTTTTCCTAGCCTAAAATTATACAGGTCCAGTCCCACTGCATAACAGTCAGTAGCAAATAAACCAGCTACACATTTGGCAATGTTGTATGGTTATTATTACAGTAACTATGTATAGACATTCGCATATTAGTAAAGGTAAGCACCGACTTTTAGCTGAGGACACATTCTTAGTAGCTCAGCTACAATGCTGGTTTAATGGAATTTGTGAATTTCATGTTAACCGTCCCCCGTTGTTCATTAGTGAGATTGTTAGTCATGCCAAACACTGAGTTATGTAGCTCCAAGGTCACACATAGGAACAGCACTGCACTTCCTGTACATCAGGTTGTCAAAAAAACAAGCAACATGACAATGTGGACGTGTCATCTTTTGTGTTGTTATGGAGAGCGGTCCCCATACTGAGTAACAAACATTATTACTGTTCTCTCTCCCTTTCCATCTATGACCTTTGTAGCTGCCGAGAGCCTTTTGTTTATTGACAAGTACAGTTAATTTATTTGTCATGAGCACAGCAGTGGTACAGCCTTTTATAAACTCCATACTGGGACATGAACTTAAATACTCGCTGTTTGCCTTTATCCCTTGCACAATGCATCTGCATTGTGCTGCATTGCTTTTGATTGTGTTAATCTGGCTTCTACTCCCTGTGCCGAGGATTTTGCCATTAAAAATTCTAACGCCATCAATACTAATCATTTATGAATTTGTTTCCCAGCCATTTTTAGTGTGACTGAGTGTTTTTTTTATATATATATATATATATATATATATATATATATATATATACATATATATATACATATATATATACATATATATATACATAGAGAGAGAGAGAGAAAATTTGTGTTGAAAGTGTGAAACTGGGATTTTGTTTTCCACTTGCAAGTCTTAATTCTATAAAGGTTTCCTTAATTTTTTATCTAAAATCCATAGGACTGATGTAACTAAATAAAGAAAGTTATAGGTGTGAGCTAAAAACCGTTGAGATCTGATGATAGTTGAAGAGAAAAAGAAAGAGGACTTAAGCAGTAAATGTGAGCAGGAATTTGTTTTTCAGTTTGTATGCAAAAAACATCTTTGCTAAGCTTCTCTTTTTTACTGTAATAAGGTAGGTATCAGCCAGTGTGTGTTGAAAAAGTTCTATAGTTACTGTTTGTTAACAGAATAGTAAACAGCTTTGGGACGTGACCTTCAGTGCCCTGCTCAGCACAGTAAACGGTTTAACAACTCCACATATATTCTGTACTGCTCGTGTTCTCACCTGTTTACAGTCATTATGCTAGACAAAACAATAGACCCAAATAATTAAATACCAGAAATATAAAAATTCTTCACCTGTGTTGCAGCTTCACAGCATTTTTTTAAAGCATGCTTCATTGGTATCTGGAATACAGTGGAACTGTTGCAGCGATGCATTGATTCTCTTTCTGATATTTCAGTATTTGAACGTAACTAGTTTCATTTGTTTCTACTGTGGTTTAGCATCTTGCTTTTTGCAATTTTGCTTGACAGCACGGGATTGATTGCCTAGTCCAAACTCTGTGCAACTCATGGGCCTGACGTTTCCATGAATGTGTCAGCCTTGCCACAGGGAACGTTTGATGGGCAGAATACAATACAGATAAAAACCAGAGCAGGAGATGTTTTGGTGGCTGTTTCTAAGGTAAAGAATCACACAGGCTGATGCAGCAAAATCTCTGAACAATGGCAAATGTCACTTAGCTGTTATGGCTGCATTGCCCAGGATACACCACTATATGCATATGTGAACCTACGTATAACACACTTAGAGGAATAAAGCTATTGTATGCTTACTGACCAAACCTATCAACTGTACAGATTTTTGTCGAATGTCCAGATTTTTGCCTCATATTTTTGGTCCATTTTTTTGTAAAATCCTGGTTTTCTGGAATATTGTTAAGGATTGAAGTTGGAAAAATGACAGAGAATTGAGTTTCAGATTTCATACCCTTCAGAAAATTCATGCTAATGTGAAGTCTGTTCTATCAACTGTCTAAGTTTGTAAGAGCAATATGTGTCCCTATTTTGGGGCCTTTGTCCCACTTTTATTGATGGCTTTGTCCAGATTTCTTGCCCTTAGATGTTGAGATGTATGCTTACCACTTAGGAAAGTCACATTGCAACATTCCTTGTTTCTGTATATTAAATCAAAAAAACAAGAAATTCCATTTTTCAAAGACAGAAAATATGTGAACCTCTAAGAAAACAAGACATGAAAAAAGGCTGACATGAGTGTAAGATTGTGTGTGTATATATGTATGTATGTATATATATATATATATATATATATATATATATATATATATATATATATATATATATAATATATATATATTATATATATATATATATAAAAGGCTGGCATATGTGTATATATATATATATATGTGTGTGTATATATATATATATATATATATATATATATATATATATATATATATATATATATATATATATATGTATATATATGTATATATATATATATATATATATATATATATATATATATATATATATATATATATATATATATATATATATATATATATATATATATATATATATATATATATATATATATATATAGGGAGAGTGGAGGTACTCACGGTACAACCAGTGCCTTCTTTGCTTGATGCAGCATTAAAGATGCCAGATTATGCTTGCATTTAAAATTTTCTGATTCGTCAGTTTCCTCTTTAAAGCCAAATTGCTATAAATCCGTATGTACTTGCTTATTAATATGTCCTAGAGTAAGCCTGCAGAGCAGAAATAAATTTGTTTTAGTATTATATGATTTGAGCTGTTTTATTTGTGGTCAGGGAGGTAACCACTGTAATTCAGGCAAGAATTTACATGTGCTGTCCCCATAGTAAAATCACATGGAATTACCTAGCATTTTTATTTGGATTATAGATCAAAATAAATTTAAGGATTTAAAATGTGCTATTGTGCTGCCTGCAGTTTTGGGATGGGGAGTTGCAACAGAAAATAGGACTCGTAAAGTGAGAACAGGTATCAGACCAGATTCTTCACAAGTTTGATGTCCATTGAAATGACCATGCACACTATTCATCCAAGCATGTAGCCATTTCTTGTAGAGTACTTTCTTATCAAACCGTGTTTACTGTTTTATTGCTTTATAGTCACTGCCTTAGAAAACTGTTTTTCACCTAGGCCCAGTGATTCCTGGTCTTTCACTGCCCAAGTGCATAGGAATACACCCATTTAGCTCCCATCACACTGCCCCAGCTCCAGGCATCGACAGGTGTTCTGCATTTATTGACCTACACAACAAATCAGGTGTCTTTCTACTTTGAGGAAATTAGTCTGTTGAAGTGCTACTGTTGACAAGCATTGTTTTCTAGGTTTTGGAATTTTGCTTCTGCTGCTACTACAACATCTTGTTAATAGGTTCATAGGTTCATACTAGGCTGTCTGCCCTAGGGCATTTATAAGCCTATCCAGAGTGTGTTTGGCTTTCGCCACCCATTTTAAATTAATTTTGCTATGCCCTTTTTCGAGGTTATTATACTGTGCCTCTGTCTAACAGTGACACAGAAGTGATACCCAGGGTAAACCTACGATCTCCCATCCACTCATCAAGATTCCTCTTGGAGAGTCACTGAGGGACTCAGCCTAACCTGGACTGGGATTTTATTCCAGAGTGAAGGGAGGCTCTGGGTTATGAATCTGTCCCTCCAGCATGTCCTATTTATTTCAGTGCTGAGGTTCAAGCGTAGCTCGATGGGATTTGGATTTTCTGAGGTGCAGCATGTCCATTAATTCCGGGTTCGGCATGGCTTTATACGTCAGGCACAGATTGCCTCTGAGCAGGCAGCATGCCACTGAGTAGAGCTGGAGTTTCTTTAACCAGGCAGCATATGGCATCTGTTTGAGCCCTTTGATCCTCTTGGTTCTGGTACTTTTGGGGTCTTTCCAGTTGCTGCAGGTGTCTGGTAAGGTACATCCTAAAAGAGGCATTGTACTTAATTATGGGCCTAATGAGGGATGAGTAAAGAGGCACAATGACCTCCCCTGATCTAGATGTGAATCCCTTCATGATTAGGTGGGCTATATAAAATGTTTTTCTAACCACTGTGGCCACGTGGTTGTCAAATGAGAGATTGCTATCAACTTGGGTCCCCAGGTCCCTAATTACTTCTTCTGTACTTAATGGATTACCACCTATGTGGTAATTTGTGGGCACTTTGTTTTTGCCAAAGGGGATGACTATACACTTTTTGGCATTTAGCTTGAGGCCATGGCTCTGGCACCAGTTGTCTGTTTCTGTGAGGCCCTTTTGGAGGATGCTTGTGTCGGCTGGAGAGTCATCTGTGAACTTGGTCAGCCACAGTTCTTCCATGTTGGCCTGTACCTCCGAGAAATATATACCGAATAAGAGAGGTCCCAGGACTGAGCCTTGTGGGACGCCACTTGTAACTGGTTTGGAGTCTGACATGGCTCCAGCAATTCTAACCATGTGGGTTCTGTCCTTGAGCCAGTTTGCAACCCATCTAGTGACATAGGGGTTTATATTTAAGCTGGTGAGCTTATCTATAATGCCCGAGTGGGGTATTGTATCGAAGGCTTTTGCGAGGTCCAGGTAGGCTGTGTGAACCACCTTTCCCTCGTCAATGGCCTTGGTGACTGTTTCAAAGAAATCAACCAGGTTTAAGAGGCAGGATCTGCCCTTAAAGCTGAACTTGGTAGAATCCAGTGTCTGTAGGTCCCCAATATCTTTATTTATGAGGTCCATGATGATCCTTTCCATAGCTTTGCAGACCAAGCTAGTCAGGCTTATGGGGCGATAGTTTCCAGAATCCGTTGAGGCACCACCTTTGTGGAGAGGGACCACTGTTGCTGTACGCCACTCTTTGGGTACATATCCTGTAGTAAGGCTGAGATTGAACAGTAGTTTTATGTTTGGGTTTAGCTCTTCTTGGAGTTCATGTAGGACGCAGCCTGGGACATCGTCTGGTCCCATTGATGCTGTGTTTTTTGCTTTGGAGAGGGCGGCTCTTACCTGAGCATCTGAGATGTCAGGGGGGCAGCACTCTGCTAGGATAGATATTTGCCCTTTTGGTGGGGAGGGGGGGGAGAAGTTTGCGCTGAACCTGTCAGCTAGGATGTTGGCAATGTCTGTGGGTTCAGTGTATTTTTTTCATTTTGGACTAATTCTGAGCATATCTGGGAATTCCCACCCAGGTTCCTAACATAACTAAAGAAAGCCTTGTGATTATCCTTGGTGTCCTGTGCAGTTTTTCTCTCGAAGCTGGCCTTAGACGATTTTATGAATGCCTGTAGTTTTTTGCTAATACTGATCAGAGATGCCTTCCCTTTTTGGGATTTTGCTCTGTCATGTAGTAGCTTCCTCCTTCTATTGTATAGTTTATTTATGTCTGGGGTCCACCAGACAGGACGTCTGCCTTTGGAGGATTGGGTTTTGGTTTTATTTGGGATTGCATGATCCATGCATTCCTGAAGGTGTTTATAGAATGCATTTATAAAGGATTCTGCGGTCTGGGCCATATTTTCCACAGGCCCGGGGGCTTTGAAGGATTCTACCTTGGTTTTGAGGAGTGTGAAATTTGCTTTAGATAAGTTTTTCACTGTGGTTTTCTGGGCAGGGGGTGGGGTCGGGATGTGAATATCCATTGAGATTAGTTTATGGTCTGATATTACCAGTGAGGGATACACTTCTGGTCTGGAGCATAGAGTCCCCATGTTGGTGATGATCAGGTCCAGTATGTTTTTCCCTCTTGTGGGAGTGGTAACAAGTTGTTCCATAGCATTTGAGTTTATAAATTCTAGGAACCTTTGGGCTAGGGTGTTGGAGCTAGAATAATGCTCCCAGTCAATGTTTGGGTAGTTGAAGTCGCCCAATATAATGATGTTTGGAGAGACCTTCATATTTTCCAGTGTTCTCAGGAAGGCCGAGTGGGGTTCCTGGGTTTGGGAGGGTGGTCTGTAGCAGGCTATAAACTGGAAGGCAGTTTTACCCACTGTTAGTTGCACATGGATAGTCTCTGATGCTTCGTGCTGTGCCACCAACCTGGAGGTGTGGGTAACTTTGACAAATATTGATACTCCTCCTCCTTTTGTGGTTCAGTCCAAGTTCTGGGGCCGAAAAGCATGGTATGAGGTATAACCTGGTAGTGCTGGGGTGCTCTCGAGAGCCTTGAACCAGGTTTCTGTTACTGCACAGATATAGATGTTCTCCATGCTAAGGAGAATTTTGAGTGTGTGAATCTTGAGGTTTAGACTTCTGGCGTTGAGTAGCATTACTCTTAGTTTCTTATCCCTTGTGAAACCTATGGAGGTGGGTTTGTCTTTTGAGCGTTGCCTAAAAAAGGCACTATGGAGGTAGCAAGAGCCTTTGCCAATATCCAAAAGCCCAGGGGTGACAGGTGCAAGCCGTCCATAGTGAAACATCGTGGCTTGTCGAGCATGTCATCCCAGGCTGACAGGCATTGGATCCCCTTTGAATGACACCAATACTTAAGCCAATTGTTGAAATTGATCATCTTGTCTTCATATTGTGGCATCATTCTTGGTGATGGTAAGGTGCTACTCAAGGTCAGGGTCATACCAGCCTGGGCTACATGCTCAGAGAGCTCCTCTATGTCTCTTTTCATGTAGTCCAGGGAGGTACGTCTCAAGTCATTCACACCAGCATGGACAATGACTGAGTCATATTTGTACTTGCCTTGGAGTGACCTGAGTGCTTGTGCTATGTGGTGGATCCTAGCGCCCGACAGGCAGCTCACCGTGACCTTCTCCTTGTTCAGCCTGGTGAGCGGGACGTCAGTGTGCCTGACGATAGTCACCTATTACAAGTGTATCAGGTGTGTTGTTTAGCCTTAAGGGCTGTGACTGTTCGGCACACTGGCTTTGTGAGCTATGTGTTGCACGTGTTTTGTTTTGGGGTGGTGGTTGCTTGGGTGTCTGCTTTGGAGGTCTCTGCTGCTTAGGCAGATTTTTATTTAGAGCCTCCGAGTATGTTTTTGCGTGTTTGTGTTTGGTTTGCTCTCATGCTAGGTCTGTGTGAGACTGGAATTGTAGTGAGTGTGGTTTCCATCGCCTCCTGACTGGTTACGCCAGTACTGAGTTGAGAGTACTTTGCCTCCAGTTTGGCTATATGGTTGCATCTCTCACATGTGTTGGAATTTGTTGGGAGGAGGAGAGGGTTGTCTGTGTACATGAGGCAGTTGTAACATTGCCTCAAGATTCCCAGGTTCACCAGCTGGACCGGAGAGGAGATTGACAACTGACCTTTGGACATGCTAGAATAGTATTGGGAATTCCTTTATAATTGAAAAAAAGGGCCAATGGGGAACAAGGTACTCAAGGGGAGTTTGTGAGGGTGTAGTGCTTTTAATTTTTTAGTGCTGACTTAGTGTGCAAGTGCCAGGTAACTTAAATGCAATGTGTTACAGGCAACTTAAATGCAGAAACGACAAACAGTAACTTTCTTTCAAGTGAAACAAGGAAATAAGTACAGTAAGCAATGCAGATATCACTAGGGATCCACAGAAGCGCTGAAAAGCCGCATTTTAGGTGGAATTAGCGTTTCAGGGAAACAACAAGCATACAAACAAAGCTAGATTCAGCAGGCCTGGATCTAGTCTATGCTACAGAAAACAAGGTGTACCAATTTCAGTAAGAATACTTCCTCTTCATAATTCTGAAATCTACAACATCTTAAACAGACTCAGTATCTCGATTTCTGACCTCATTCTTGGAATCACTTGCAGCTCAAAGGGTGTTCTCTCAGATGATGTATCCCCTCACCTGAAGAAAATTAGTCAGTTTGCTGGTAAAAAAAAATGATACAGCATCTCCGTTTCTGGTGTCATTCTTGGAATCATTCATAGAAGTGTCCTTGAACAGCATGGAACTTACCATATGTACACTACGATATGTAATAACTGCAGTTCATTTTTCTGGCTACTATTCCATTTTTAATTTTGCTGCTTTCAAAATAATCCACTTGCAAACTTGGCATGTGTGCACACAAACACACACACAAAAGTAGTAAGGTAGCATGCATTGTGGTGCTGTAGTCATCAGATGCCTTGATGCATGTCACAACTCTTCAGAGACACTTTAATGTAGGAGGTGCATTGAACCCCTCTAGACTAAATATTGTAGGCTGCTGGACGTTGACCTACTTCTGCTGGGAAAGTTTCACCCAGGTTTAGGTGTATTTAATAGATGGTGTTAGGCAGAGGAAATGTATGGACTGTGGCAACGGGGCAGCTAAGTGTACTTACACCAATGTAGTGATTCCTTTCGGATGCCATGAAATGTTCCTGTACTTTTGACTACATTGCCATACTTATTAACCTCTTGCCAAAAGAAATCTGAACAAAGCCATAAATAATGGGGGGGAGGACAAAGGCCCAAAATAGGGACGCATTTTAATTGTTGCTCTTATAAACTTAGAAAGTTGTTAGAAAAAAGGTTTTGTAGTACCATATATTTTATTTATATTTGAAGGATATGAAGTCTGAAACTCAAATGTGTGTCATTATTTAGTGATTTGTCAGCAAAACAGATTTTATGATGGAAAGACTGAAAATATGAGGGAAAAGTCTGGACAGTTAAGAGGTGTAACTGTGTTTGCATTTCTTCTGTGAGTGTAAGCAAGTCAGATAGTCTTCTACCAGCAGTGGGGCCAGACCTGGCTTAGCCGTTAAAATTGAAGTGTAAAAGTGCTTTTGCAGCATTTTCATACTTACCTGAGTTATTCTTGCCTAATTTTACACGGGTCATTGATTGTTTTGGGGGGATATTCTTGCCTAATTTTACACTGGTCATTGATTGTTTTGGGGGGATATTATTGCCTAATTTTACACGGGTCATTGATTGTTTTGGGGGGATTAGTTATTTTAGCATGAAGGCTGCGGTGGTGCAGTGGTTAGCATTGTCGCCTCACAGCAAGAGGTTCTCCCATTCGATTCTTGGCTGGAGCGCCTTCTGTGTGGAGTCTGTATGTCCTCCCCGTGGTCGAGTGACATTAAAGACATGCAGGTAGGTGCGTGCGTGAATGGGAGTGCCTTCCTTGAAAGTTGAGCGTCGGGCTGGCAATTCGGCACCATAAAAATCCACTGCCAATCATTAGCGGGCGGGAGTTCTGCTGTGGCGACCCCTAACTAGGAAAAGTCTCACACACACACACACACACACACACACACACACACACACAGTGATTTTAGCATGAGTTTTTTTGTTTTTAATTTCCCTTTTGCCCCCAAGGGTGTTCTGTAGTCAGCAGTTACTCCCTGAAGAAATGCAGTTCACCAATTCCTTGAAATGGGTGGTAATATGCTCAGGCTGGAGTTTATTCTCCAAGTCCAGTGTGTTTTAATAAGATTGCCTTGTTTTTTTCTGTTCCTGCAATTGAATGTTTTCTTGTTGGTCAGTTTGTTTGTTATTGAAATGGTTTGCAGAAGTAATACTAACTTGTTTTAACTTGTGTTTTTGGTCATGTTGTACTGCTCTGTGCTTTTTCCAGTCTTATAGTCAGACCTAGTTTCCCCTTCCATATATTCTTAAAACTCATGCCATCCCCATGTGTACCTTTTGCAGCCTGTGATCTAAGTATCACCATAACGCTTTCAATACTGGCTGGACTGCTTTCCCTTGGTAACTGGTGAAATATAAGTGACTCCTATCTACCCTTATCAGTCACATAACTATCAAGCTACATTTCGCTTGATCTAACTTAAATTATCTACCCCTTCTCCTACAAGGTATTTCTAAAGCAAAAGTTAATTTCTAACATTAAACTTTTAGTGCTATGGGAAGTACTTTCCTGCAATTAACCTTTTTCCAACTAAAGACAGAAAGGGGCAAACTTCAGTCCAAGGCGTACTGTAAAGTTCTGAGTAGCACAAATGCCACTTGTTCTGGAGTAATTAATCTGGCAAAAAATGGAGTAAGTAGACTTTTTCTAACTTCAAAATAAAAACAAAAATAAAAGCTGTACTTACCACTTTCAGAAAAATCTAACCATGAAACCTGTCCAATTGACTTATTTTCCGACATAAAAGTAAGCAGTAATGTAAAACATTTTGAGCAGTTTCTTCATTTGCCTTCCATCCAACCCAAATCCCTTTGAAAACTCAATGGCTGGCATTGTGAAACATTACCCTAGACGTCCAGAGGTAATATTTCTAAAAAAATGACTTAACGTTGACACTTTAGGTTTACCTCTAAAAAATAAATAAGTGAATATACCAATGTCTCACCTTAAATTACTTAACTCAACTAATCACAACTCTGCAAGGTCTAACTTTGCCTATAACACACACGCACACACACACACACACACACACACACACACACACACACACACACACACACACACACACACACACACACACACACACACACACACACACACACACACACACTTTGGGATGTCTTCATAGTAAGTGTTTCTCCCTGAATGTTTTGTGAATCTTTCACTCTGTGACCACCATCCAAGCAGTTATCTAGTAAATCTCCCATGATCCCTCCCTCCAGTAACAGTAACAAGATATTTTCCTGAATCTTAGGAGAGACAGTTAGTTGCAGAACTTGGTTACCTTAATTGAACTTCAGTATATAAAACACTGTGTCACAAGAGCGGTGCAACAACTTTTCTACTCCTACTTGCTCCTAATTACCAGTACATTGTCCCATCAACAAGAAAGAGGCTATGATTTAAAAGCTGCTCTTGGATGATAACTGTAGATCTGAAACTTTTAGTTAAACCTTGAGATAATCCTGGGTAAATAGGTCTCCCAGCTCCTGTCAGAGTACTTTGCCTTCCTGCAGTTGTCTTCTTATTCAGATAATATAAACTCAGTGTAAAGGAAAATAAATCCTCTGTTGAATTAACTGATAATGTTATCTCAACCTAAAAGATTTTGGTGGGAAGAGATATTGTGTATTTAGGCTCCTCTCCAAACAGCTGGCTCATGCCAGAGATGGACCCCTTCATACTTGGACTTCAGTAAATGGTTTAATTATGCAAGCCCTACTACTCTGTCTCATCTAATATAATATTTGTCTACATCAAGTCAACACCCACCCTATTCAGCCCCTATACAGTCCTCTCCATTTCAGAAAAAGTCCCCTAAATTTTGTTTTCAAGCCATCTCACTAAAGGCTATTAGAAAGACAATTGGAAAAGGTCAACCCCAATCCCAATATGTGATTCACCCTTCCTGTCTTTCTGTGGTGTTTTATTATATTTCTAGTTCATTCTCCCACAAATTAGCCCCCTCCCCTTACCACTGATGTTTGCTTCCCCACAGTTTAAATATGTTTAAATAATTTCTGTTCCTCAAACTTACTCCCCTTTTTTTTCTCCAGAAGGATTGGGGCCTGTTTTTATTGTTGTTGTTGTTATTATTTTTTGTTGTTGTTGTCTTTCGGCTTTTCCCGGTTAGGGGTCGCCACAGCGGAACCCCGGTCCGCTAATGATTGGCAGTTGATTTTTATGTGCTGAGTTGCCAACCCTAACTCACAACCATCAACAAAGGTACGCCCATTCACGCATGTCTCCACGCAGAAGACGCTCTAGCTGAAAGTCGAACCGGTCAGCGTCTTACTGTGAGGCGACAACGCTACCGCAGCACCACCATATTATTATTTATTTTTTTAAGAACTACTTTATAATCAAATATTTCATCTTATAAATAAATGTGACCTCTTCACTGATGCTCAGCATGGTTTAAGAAATATGCATAATATACTTCCAGCAGTTTATAGTTCAGCAAGAGAAATCTCCTCTTCTATGAAAAAGGCTGCCTAACAGATGAGATCCTTGTAAATGTGAAAAGTGTCTTTAAAAGTTATTCAAGATTTAAAAGCAAAACATCTTAAGATACAGTGGTGTCAAAAGCTCCTTTTCAGAAAACACCTTCATTATTCAAAACTACATGACTCCAGCAATTTCATATCTAGAGTACCTTGAGGCCCCATTCTGTACACTGTTCTCCCTTCATTATTTGTCAGCAACATAACCTTAATTCCTTCATTAGCAATAAACATTTAAACAGATTATATTGTACTTCAGAGCTGAGGCGTAACTCCTTTAGCTTTTGAGAAACATCTAAAAGAAAACTTTAAGCTCTTTGGAAAAAAAAATAAAATTAAGATTACAGAACAGTGTAAGCACTCTTTGAGGTAGTATATTCAGTTTATGTACTATGAGGACATAATTCCTACACTGGGGATGCAGTAAAGCTTTAAAAATGCAAGATGGAAAGGATTGGTAGCGGTTATATTTTGCCATGATGATAAATCAGGTGATAGGAATGTGAGCATTGAGAATATGGAAACAGTAAAGCAAGGATATTAAAGCTCTCTATATTAATGTCCCACAGTGGAAACATCTGTATAGACAAGAAAGTCTGAGAGCTAAACACCTGTAGGATGTCAGAAGTCATTTGTCTGACAGTGTGAAAATAACAGTCTCAAAACCAATCCTGTCTGCTGCAAAAGGTAGAAGGCGAGACATAACAGGATAAACAGCCCATATCAAGCCTTAATTTACTGTAAGGAGAGTCATGATTAGCTGTATAAAATACCAAAGAAAGGGATGACCAAGATGGAATACAGTCAGTCTCATTTCTGCATTGTCTCTGAAACTCATGGTGAAAGGGCTATAGGAGACCATGTATCCCAAGATAAAATTCTAGTTGTACATTACCTGCCTTCTCTAACCTTATCAGTGAAGGAAAAATTCAAGATTGGGAGGAAATTATCCAAAGTATCTAGACTAATTTTCTATAGTCCGGGACTGGAGTCAACAAAGGTTCCATTAATATTATTGGAAAGACCTCAAGTTCACACTGGATATTTGACAATTCAGTAAAGGATCTCTAGGCAGGGAACAATTGAGCCAATTTTTGGAAATAAAAGCCTTTGAGTAGTAAGGCAGGATGGGCTCTTTAGCCTGTCAACCGCACAAAAGAGCACGGTAGTTTGATTAGCCACGGCAGAGATCATGTCAAATAAGTATAACGATTCGTCAAGCTCCCTGGCAGGTACAGTATATACCAACCGGGTATATATTTGTATTCCAGGTGGTACAAGTGTGTTCAGTGCTGTTCTAACATTTGCCTCTTGTGGTAAAGAAATCAGAGGTCAGAGTCAAACCATGTCTGTCACTGAATTTCTAAAGCAGGGCATATATGGAAGGGGCAAAATGATTAGAGGAGATTTGATGGATTTACTATAAATCACCACTAACTGATACTTTTTTTTGCCTACTTCTTACTTAGCAGCTATTTGAATAAAGTACAGGCCCAAATGATACATTTTGTAAATTCCTGCACTTGGCTCAGCGTCATGTGATTTTATAGATGCAGCTCCATGCTTATACTGACCAGGTTTTGGTCAGACCAGTAGACTGTTGTCAAATCTAAGGTGAACGCACCTAGATGGAAAACTAAGACCAATTAATAGCATTTATGGTAGGTTGTGGAATGAATAACTTGAGCAAACCCACTCATGCACATAATCAAACTAAACTCATGAGCAAAAGTCACAGATCCATTATAAAGATTTTGAAATTGCCCAAAACATACCAATTTAGGGTGAAATCAAATCTGTGTTAAGGAGGAAATGGTGAATTACTATAATAAAAAAAAAAAAAGTTATTAGTTGGATATTAAATAAGAAAGCAACTACAGTTTGTATTTATAGCTGCTACATGTTTGGAGGTGTAATCCCAGCGACACAACTTGTTCAGCAATAAGCCTGAATGGTAGGAAGCAGTTATTAAATCATGCCCTAACCAGCATACACCCTCTTAAAATAACCTCTAAGGTACAATAATTCAAGGGATACATTTGAGTTGAATGGCTAGGCTTATAACGGCCCTATGAAGCCTTTACCCAGCCACTAATCTCAATTTGCCTAAGGCACAGAATAAAGGAGCTAGGAGGCACAGTAGCCACTGAGTAACTTATCAAAGTTGTAGATTAGTCAGGTCTCAGGAGCCAGGAGGCACAGTAGCCACTGAGTACCAAAGTTGTCGATTAGTCAGGTCTCAGGAGCTAGGAGGCACAGTACCCATTGAGTAACTATAAAAGTTGTAGATTAGTCAGGTCTCCATTGTAACTACAAGGTCAGTTAGTATTACATAGCAGGTCAGAGAGAAGCCATGGCTTGTTGTGTATCAGCCCTGCTTTAGTGTAATAATGTGGTAAACAAAGTAAGCAAACCTGAAGGGAGGATCAGATTTAGTTGGTTTCTGGCAGTTTGGCATAGAGGTTTAAGATGGTTGTTCATGTAGACCCTACAGAAGTCTTGGTTTGATATCCCACAGCTTACATTTACCTACTCTGTGACTTTGAGCACGTCATTTAACCGGACATTGCTACCTGGTCAACCTGCAAGAGAGACATTTGTTCAGTGGGCTTATCTGGTAGCAAAATATTTTTTAATATGTTATCTGTATTAAGAATGATACATTTGCAGACTCTGAAATATCCTTATTCTAGACATGGGTTTGAGTCTGTGTGTTATTTCATAGAGTAATGCTAAGAATTGTTAACTATTGTGTTTTCCCTGGACTGAGACTGAAATGGTTTCAAGGGGATCAGTGCTCTACCCCATGTAACAAATTCAAAATAAATAAAATGAAAATAACTTTTTCCATGTACCATATCCAAATGTATTTTATCATAATTATGGTGGAAATGTAAGTGCGCAGAACAAATTAAGGGTTTGGTGGATTGTAGAAACTAGTGTTTATAAAAGCATATAAATAGATTAACATGTCTGATATTTACTTTTAACATGTATCTTGAGAACTATATAGAGTGTTAAAAATATACGTGTCTGTGTTGAGGAAATTGTGTATCAGAACATAACTCCTTTAGACCTACTCATTTTACAGAAGCATGCATCAGTTCTGAAAGATGTGACATCCAGAGTGATGTTAAGGTGAGGTTTGAAAGTAGATGAGTGATAGGAAGTACCTCCTACAATATAAAGAAACTGTTTATTTTGAAATATGCTGCATAGTATCTGTGGGGTCTAATGAAGACATACTATACATCTATTTTAGCATAATACTAAAAAAAGCTTCAGGTATTTGTAATGAGCATATACTGGTGCATAAACATTATTTTGGGTAAAGAATTTATAGATATTTTTCACTTACTGTAAACCATGTAAGCGCACTGGACAGAATCGTCCCCTTTAAGAGTCGCACAATAGGAAAATGGAGGCTGACGGAATCAAACTCTGCACTGCAGAAAGCAGCATGTTAGCAGCTCATAGCCTTAATCCTGTTAACATATTGTATGGCATATTTAAAGTAACTAAGGATTACAAACAAATGTTTCATGACAGAATATTTACCAATTGTGTAGTAATCTTTTTGTGACCTCTCCCTCTTAGAAGACAAAAAACAGATGTAAGTAGGTGTTGTTGTCACATACTTTAATTCCACTGGCCTGTGTTGCAAGGGAGTAGAGATGAGTCTGTCTGAAGTAACTGCATACATCACATTGCGGCAAGTGTGTATGAGAAGAGAGGTGAGGGTGCCAGAATGAACAAAATGCCATTAGCCAGCATTACGACTTCTGCTGACCCTAGTGACATGCTCACCTCCCACTCGTATACAGTGTTTTAGTACCACTGGAGCAGCTACCAGGGCTTTGCTGAAAAGGGGAAGGAAAACAAACAATGTGGGAGGGAAATTATTTACATTTTCCTTGTTCTCTTTTAAAATATAACGCTTCTTATGTACTGTTTAAAATTATAAGGAATATGCAACTAATGTTAAAGGAAAATCATGACCCTTTCCCCACAGCCTAATTATGAAAAAATAAAGGTGCAGTTTTTTAATTTATGTAAGGTGGTTAGACTGGGATTTTAGTCCGTTCTGCATATAAAGCATTGATGCACAGAAATTAAAATGAAAACGCAAGTAATGGCAGTGTATATAAAGAAATTCAGTAAGGCAAACATAGTTGCGTATTACAATATATGTGCTGAAAGCAAAACGTAGAACAGTAAGCTGACTTATAGCTTGTTAAAAGAAAATTGGGGCAACATATAGTGGTAATATAAAAACAAAGCATCAATGAAAAGTTTTACAGTATTTACAGTCTGCAAACTTTGCATGACAACATGGCTGCTGAGAGGATCCTCCGGTTAGTAACCACATCAGTAGAGCCATTTCAAATTTAGCAACAGTTTCTAACTAATGGACATGAAAAGGTGTAAGGTATGTATTAGCTTGTGTATCTCTGTACAGTATTTACAGTTGATGGCTGGCCAGACAGGTTTAAAATACTTAAATGATGCGTATGCCCCTAATAAACAGAGGTTGATATGTGTAAGTAAGGCACTGCTATAATAAATACTATAGCAATTAGTTATATTGCTTCCTAGCCAAGACATAGGATTTCAGCATTTCAGTTGACTTTGATGAACATCAATGTAATAATACCACCATTTAGGTGGTTAACAGTAACACTGTTATGATCCCTAACCTTACTAACATTTGGATATTGCGGTAATCCATCACTTGCAGCATAATCCTTTTAAGATTTTATTTTATCATTTGAAAACCCAAATTCACTGTGATTTGATTGCTTGTTGTGGTTGGTATACTTGGCTACTAAAGTAGAAAAATTATAAAAATGATAACAGCAACAAGTCAGGTGTGCTTTAAATAACTGTCATTTTCCTCAAACAATTTTTCATATCATTTAATTGGAATCGTAGAGCAAATCCTGTTTTTTTACAGACTTGTGATTTTTTCCCCACAGCTTTAGTACAAGGTTTGTTATTGAAAATCTGTGCAAGTAGAATGCTATAAAGTTTATTTGTTAGATTTATGTATTGATTGGACATGCATTATGAAAAATGTGTTACACTTCATTCATCACACTGATCTAATGGCTTCTTATAAGGGTGATTCTGTAAGAAAAGCTCCAAAACCTACAAACATTTTAAAGTAGCCAGCCATTATGTAGAACGAACCTATTTAGACAAAGAAAAAAAAAATCATATTCCACCATAATCGATCCCCAGAACCTGGAGCTGATATGCAGAAGTGCTGACTCTTCAAGCACAGTGCCGCTTACATGTTATAGACTTAGATACCCAATCACGCAGTCAGTTGTGA
This sequence comes from Protopterus annectens, assembly GCF_019279795.1. NCBI lineage: Eukaryota > Metazoa > Chordata > Ceratodontiformes > Protopteridae > Protopterus > Protopterus annectens. Next base: position 619,626,221 of record NC_056744.1, read on the forward strand.
GAGACTTCGGAACCCAGGTTGATAGCAAACTGACTTTTGACCACCATATTGCCTCCATTGTACAGAAAGCTTTCTACATGGCCCACCTCATTAGTAAGGGTATCTCATCCAGGGACAAGGTGGTCATAACATCCCTGTATTCTTCCCTTATAAGACCCATTATTGAGTATAATGCCCCTTTGGGCATGTACCTCACCAAGCATATGCAGCAGCTGGAGAGACCACAGAGGTTCCTCACCAGGACAATCTAGAGCCTCAAGCATCTACCCTACACAGACTAAAAGCCCTGTCCCTCCACTCAGTCTCCTACAGACTACTCCGAGGTGACCTCTGTCTGGCAAACAAAGCAATGTCAGATCCCGCCCTGATGGGACTGCTACATATCCACAAGTCAAGCTCCACTCGAGTAACCCGCATGCGAGACCTTCAACTTGGTCTTGACATCAATTGGACTTGTTGGCGGGACAGATTTGTGTCCCAGAGACTCCCTCTTTTGTGGAATAGACCCTTCTCCACGTAAAGCAGAGTACCTCATTAAACCTTTTTAAGCGTAACGTGGATAACTGGATGGGGAACAGAAAATACACCCCTGGGATTCCACCTATGTCCCTGCTGGACAGTAGCATAGGGTGCTGACTTGTTGGAACATGGGCTAAATTCTTTGCTAGGCTTGTAAGGGCTTCAGGGCCAATAGCCTAATAACTTCCTATGATTCTGTGATACCTGAAAGCATTTCTACTTTCTTTATATTAAAATACAGTTGCGCTATGGTTGGTTTGCTTTTATAAAGCTGTGATGATTTATTGCCATTTGCCAACAACTCTCAGAACTTTTAGCCAGTTCCTATAAAAAGCTTTCTTTCACATGGTAATTCTCAGACTTGGATCTCGCATGTTTCTTGAGGTTTTGCTTAAACCTCCATGTTCATATCACAGTGGGAAATTACTGTAATAATCGGTGTGCCTAAACAGAGAATGCACTTCCTTAGGTAACTTCTGCTCAATCTTCATCATGCCTGGCATATCCATTTGCATCAAAGTGCCATCCTAGGCCAAGTAAAAGCCATCTTAGTACATTAAGAATAATTGCTGGTGAACAGTGCAAGTTTCTCTGTGGACACAGCCCCTTTCCAGTCTTCCTGTCTTTCACCAGTTCGGTTTACATGAACATGGATAAATCTCCTGGTTGGGGAAGTTTGTGAGCTTTACAAAGGTCTTTGATCAGTCTCACACCACTTTATAACAAGCAAGTTCAACAAATATATCCTAGGGGTAAACCCTATCCAATGAGATATCTGCTACCTAGAAAAATGCTCTTTTAGAGTCTTCGTAGGTCATGAGAGTTCACATCTATTGTCTTTCTCTCTCTCTCTCTCAATCAGTAGGTACTAAAAGCTTCTAGCAGGGCATATGAATTGCATTTTTGCTGATACCTCCACTGGAATATGAAGTCTGAATAGAGAGAACTTGCTAACGCTGTTGATCAAATACAGAATTAAATGACTAAACAATAATTAATGCTAACAGTATGAAGTATATAAGTTAAGCATTTGAAACCATCTTCTTTAGCATAAAGAACACTAAGCAGTGTAAACATTTGAGTGTTAATAGGTTTGCAGTTATAGAAAATGGTCATAACATTACAGGGCATTGATTAAATATGATTATACATAATTTGAAGATGCCCTAAAAAGGGAATTAAATATACAGAATATCAGTCGTGTTTTGGCTTGTATTTATTCCCCATATTAGATAAATTAATAACACTGGATTATTTAAAATAAGACAAATGCATGGAAAATGGATGTTACAAGTTTTAAGAGGTATTTAGGCTTGGGGACAAGTTACACTGCCTGTATGTTTTGTTTATATTCATTTACATTAAATCAAAAAATCATGTACTTGCTTAACTTTCCATAAAAATGACTTGTGAGATGGTCTGTTTCCTAATTGTGAGGGTCTGAACAAGTCCGACTGGTTTGGGGAATCTGGCACTTCACAAAAGGATGAAATGGGGACCCCATGCCAAAATATATGGTACAGCTTGGCCCTAAAAATGTCATTATCCAAAACATTTGCTTAAGCATTGGTTATTTTTATTTATATACCTTAAGTGTTTATATATTAATGCAGCTTACTGGACATGACGGATTACATTTGATTTTACATGGCCATTATGGCAATGTTTAGGGAATGCGGTATCATTAACACTAAGGCCTGAAATCGGCTATGTGTTAGACTTAACTACTATATGCCGTTCATTGCTTTAAAAAAATTCACATTGATGTATCTTTGTAAAACATACTTTATGCATATTTTGGTAAATCCTCATACATTATCACTAACTGCCCATTTTTGGACAAAATGTTGATAAAGTGAAAAGTTTACTAGGTAACATCTTAACCAGCTGATTGGTTTGAGTTTATTTCAGCCATATGCCAGATACCCCATATTCTGTGGATAGTTTACTCCCTATTGCCAGAATATTTTTATCTATATATGGCAGTACTTCTGCAGCGTAACAGTATGATCATGTTACTACTTTGCTGCGGTTTAGGTTGTGAGGGACCAGTCTGTATAGTTAATTAGAATGCAATACTGTTACCATCCTTTTAATTGGGAATTGATCTAGTCTTAATATTTGAATAGCATATGACAGTGCCCTTAAATGTTGTAGCAGATTTGGAAAGCCCTCTGTCTGATAATACATTAGTATTAGATGTGCCTGACTTTACCTCACCTTGGAGAGTGCATATAATGCTTATATATATATTTCCCCAATAAACTGAATGTAGTCCATCTTAGTAATTTTAGAGAACATTGACTCATGATAAACCTATTTTGTATGACCCAGATGGCCTGAGTTTAGTTAGCATCTTGGATGCCTGCAGGAGCTAGTCAAGGGAAAGAGGGATTATGTGGCTAGACTTGTTGGATTCTTCATGGCAGGGGGGGGGGGGGTGATGCACTGGGGCTTGACTACATCATGAAACTTGGTTGTAATACCAGGGCTTGACAATGCACTGATGCTGTGGACGGTGAGTGGGTACAAATGTTGCATCATTGTATAGGTGGGAGTATTACCTCATTGTATGTTTCACTTGAGTGATGTTACCCAGCATGACAGTGGATATAAAAAGTTTACACAAACCCTGTTTCAATGCCAGGTTTTTGTGATATAAAAAAATGAGACCACAATAAATCATTTCAAAACTTTTCCCACCTTTAATGTGACCTATAACCTGTACAATTCAATTGAAAAACAAATTTGTTGTGGAAAAAAATAAAAACATACAATAAGCTGGTTGCATAAGTGTGCCCACCCTTAAGCTAATACTTTGTTGAAGCACCTTTTGATTTAATTACAGCATTCAGTTTTCTTGGGTACACACCTGCCATCAATTAAAGAAACTCTGATTAACCCCAAATAAAGTTCAGCTGTCCTAGTAAGATCTTCCTGACATTTACTCAGTTGCCTGCTACATCAAAAGCCATGGTTAGCAGAGACCTTACAAAGCATCAAAGGGATCTCATTGTTGAAAGGTATCAGTCAGGAGAAGAGAACAAAAAAAGTTCCACAGCATTGGCTATACCATGGAGTACAGTGGGAAGAAAAAAATTTCCACAGAATTGGATATACCATGGAATACAGTGAAGACAGTCCTCAAAAAAAGTGGAGAAAATATGGGACAGCAGTGACGTTGCAAAAAATTGGATGTCCCTCCAAAACTGATGAAAAGACGAGATGAAAGCTGATCAGGGAGGCTGCCAAGAGGCCTACAGCAACACTGAAGGAGCTGCAGGAATTTCTAGCAAGTACTGGTTGTATACTACATGAGACAACAATCTCCCGTATACTCCATATGTCTGGGCTATGGGGTAGGGTTGCAAGACAGAAGCCTTTTCTTACACAGAAAAACATCCAGGCCCAGCTAAAATTTGCAAAACAATACATTGTCTCCTAAAAGCATGTGGGAAAATGTGTTATGGTCTGATGAGACCAAGGTTGAACTTTTTGGCAACAATTCCAAAAGGTACGTTTTGGCACAAAAACAACACTTTGCATCATCAAAAGATCACCATCCCCACGGTGAAGCATGGTGGTGGCAGTATAATGCTTTGGGGTTGCTTTTCTTCAGCTGGAACTGGGGCTTTAGTCAAGGTGGAGGGAATTATGAACACTTCCAAATACTAGTCACTTTTGGCCCAAAACCTTCAGGCATCTGCTAGAAAGCTAAAGATGAAAAGGAGTTTCAATTTTCAACACGACAATGACCCCAAGCATACATCCAAATCAACAAAAGAATAGCTTCACCAGAAGAAATTTAAAGTTTTGGAATGGCTCAGCCAGAGCCCGGACCTAAATGCAATAGAAAATCTATGGGGTGACCTGAAGAGGGCTGTGCACAAGAGATGCCCTCACAATCTGACAGTTTTGGAGCACTTTTGCAAGGAAGAGTGGGCAAGTATTGCCAAGTCAAGATGTGCCATGTTGATAGACATCTACCCAAGAAGACTGAATGCTGCAATTGAATTAAAAGGTGCTTCAATCAAGTATTTAAGGGTGTGCACACTTATGCAACCAGCTTATTGTAAATTTTTTATATTTTTTCCTCTGTTTTTCAATTGAATTGTACAGATTATAGGTCACATTAAAGATGGGAAAAGTTTTGAAATGATTTATTGTGGTCTCATTTTTTATATCATAAAAACCTGGCATTTTAATAGGGGTGTGTAAACCTTTTATATCCACTGAAGACGTAAAGTAAAACCCTACAAACTGCAGTACAAGGGTTCCAGACCTGGCCCTGACCCACTCATGGTACATGACAATATCTCTTTATTTAACATATACATGGAGATTGGACCCCTTTGTGTCAAACTCTCCTGAAGGGGGAGACTCTTCTGGCATGGGTTGCACTGGGTGGCCATCATGTTTATGGGGTTGGATAGGTAAGAGAGATGGCAGTTGTAGAGCCTGAAGTCAGCAGCAACAAGGCAAGAAAATATATTTTATTGGAGAGTAATGTCCAGGGGATGGTAGTGTTCAGGTAAAATGCAAGTCCCACCCGATATGTACTGTGTATTATCTGGCCATGCATGATACTTGTGTACAGTCGTGTTATGTGGGTGTTAAAAGCAGATTCATGAGTTTCAGATTTTGTGTAATAGCTGTTAAACACGGCATTAACTCTGTAACAGCTACAATCAAATCAGCTTACTCTTCTTTTGTCTATATCATGTAACTTGATTTTTTAAAAGAATGGTTCTTCTGTATTAGCCACCTGTGGTGAACTTTCACTATGGTTAACTGGGGTGCTATGGCTTACAGGTACCCTTTCAAAAGTATAAAATGTAAAAGTATTCCACTGACTGTAAGTTTTGAAACCATGGTTTAATCACTGTGAAAATAAAGTGCTCATATGGCAGGATAACTAAATGAGGATGTTCCTGAAATTTCATATGGATCTTTTCAACCTAGTGTGATATCTGTAGGCTTATGTGTGGCTGACTCTGTTTGCTAGTTAAGCTATAAATAATGCAGTACAGTGTAAATTAAATCTGAGCCAGATGTTTGCTTGGTATGTGTGATTCAGTCAAATTTTATAATTGTATAGACATGACACTTAAGTGATGCAGTATAGTCTTGCAGACATAAATTGTCATATGCACAGACCACATGGTTTGATATAAAATGATTAGCAATATAAACTAGTTTTCACTATTAACATTTTAATGAAAGTGATTTGCAGAAGGTTCAGAAGTTATTTTTTTCATGTTCCAAGCTGTGCATAATGCGCCTTTTCTAATGTACAAGTATAGATATTTCCGAAAGGTGTTTATGTAATCTAAAGATAGCAATACATGTGGATAAAGCTTTGATGTTTGAGTTTTGGGATTCAAGCAGGTTTATCATCAGTGGTAAGATATTATTTGGGAGCACTATTTATTGATGTTCTTCGTCTCACATTGCTGCAGTCATAACCTGTGGGTAGTCCGCTGTCCTCAGTCGGCCCGAATACCAAAGTGTTAGGCTGGCGTCGGTCATGGTCGCTCAGAGCTGACGTCAGTACGCAGTAGTACTTAAGCGCATGACCGATGCCATATCCTCAGTCTTTCTTGCCGCGTGGTCCGAAGCAGAAGCAGCGTTTGCAAGTGCCGTTCGGCGTTCTGAAATTTTCAATTTTCGAGTTTCAGACCGAAGACCAAGTTGGGCTAAGTACCCCGTTGGGGAATATTTTTGTCTTTTCTTGCCTTAGTTAATCCGGATGTCAGAAAAAGTTAATAATTGTATTTCTTGTGGGAAACAGATACCTCATAGGGACTATCACTCTCTGTATTCCTTGCTTGGGGCCTGAGCACAACGTAGTCGGGTGTCGCTTTTGAGCTAGATTTAATAAGCGCACCATAAAACGCAGATTAGACTGTGCTAGGCTTGTTTTCGGTAAGCGGTGTAACTACAACATGCCGTCGGATCCTCCGGCGCCGCTACAAAAAGCGAAAGATAAATCTTTAAAGTCTAAACCGGATGAGTCGTCCGTTGCGGACGCCGGTTCTATGGAATCTACGGTTGAATCTGTGGATCCAGCCGAGGTCTCGGCTGAATCCCAAGGGGAACCTTTACTATTACAGGAGTTAGGTCAGGCCGAGGGGGCTTCTCAGGTTTCTGTGGTTCCATCCTTACAAAAGGTTGTTAGGCCTTCTACTTCTGTCACTAAAGGCCCTGCTAAGGCTAGACCTGGTCTTTCTGGTACAGGCCACAGCCCTAGTTCTTCAGGCTCTGTTCCTAAAAAACATATGTTGAAAATGGCAGAGGATTTGATTACTTTGATCAGGGGTTCTATGCCCCCTCCAGAGAAGAGGCCTAGGGTGGAGACAGATTTAGAGGGATTGGAGCATTCCTCAGATTACTCTGAGTCCTCAGCTGAGGATATCCAGGATTTTCCTCCTATTCTGATTCGGATGCAGAGGATTCCTGTCCTTCTGCTTCTCCTCCAGAGGATTTTTCCTTTTCTGAAACCTTGCACTCCATGAGGGAGCATTTCAAGTGGGAAGGTCAGGATTTTCAGATTCTCGAAGAGGCTTAGGGAATTTTGTTTTGCCACAACATAGACCTTTGGCTATTCCCCTGTTTTAGATGTTGTTCAGGATGTTTTTCTGAAGCTTCCCTTAATCCTGATTCTTTACCCCTGCCCCTGTCAAGCCAGACAGGTATTACAGAGTTCCAGAGGCACATAAATATTTGTATAAGAGTCCTAGAGCTGACCCGAAACTATTATTCAAGGGCCTAAGGGTGTCAGGGCTTCTGTAGTTAAGAATCCAGTTCCTCTGGATAAAGATTCTAGAGCTTTGGATAGGTGGGGTAAAAAAGTGTATACCTCCTCCACGTTGGCTATGAGGGCTTTAAATTGCCAGTTTCATATGCTGAAATATCAGAACTTTCTGTTAGGTCAGTTGAAATCTAAGGTAGATGCTTTATCTGAGGGTATAGAGTGTAAGGAATTGCAGGACTTAGTTCATGCTTCAGATCAAGTTGGTAAGCATTCCTTGCAGTGTGGCTTCGATGCTCTTCAGGCTTCTTCCAGGGTGGCTGCTACTGGTTCAGTTATTCGTAGACATGCCTGGCTTAAGGATCAAAATTTGTCAGAGCATGTTAAAGCTCGAATTTTGGATGCTCCTCTTCAATCTGAAGTTCTTTTTGGTTCTCCTGTGGAGTCAGTTTTGAAAAAGATGGAAGACAAAGCTAAGTCTATGCAGACGGTTAAGGAATTTTTGCAAGTGTAGCCCCCTAAGTTTAGCAGGAATTGGCCTGCAAGAGGATGGTCTTACCCTTCTTCGGATTTTCAGTCTAAGGGCAGGTCTAGACGTGGTAGGGGCAGGGCTCACGCTCAGGGTTCTTTCAGACCTAGGACTTGGAGTTCTCCTGCACAATCTTCTGGTGAGGGCAGGGGTCAGCCTTTTTGTAAACAGACCCAATGACCTGTATCTCCAGCTGCCAGATTCTTCCTGTCTGGCAGCTCCTCTAGGAGGAAAGTTGGCACTTTTCAAACAAAATTGGCATTTGGTCACCCAGGACAAATGGGTGTTGGACATAATAAATCAAGGCTACAAGTTTTATTTTCACACTTTTCCTCCTTTCAAAGGCATGCCAGATGTACCTCCTCAGCAAAGGCTGGAGGCTCACGAACAAATTTCTTTGCTTTTGCAGATGGGGGCAATCCAGGTGGTACCTCCGCCAGAAGAAGGCCTAGGGTTTTATTCTCGCCTATTCCTTGTGCCAAAGAAAGGAAACACTTGGAGGCCAATTCTGGATTTGTCCATTCTCAATACATACCTAGACATTCCAAAGTTCAAGATGTTAACATTACAGCAACTTCTGCCTCTGCTAGGCAAAGATCACTGGATGGTAACTCTGGATCTCAAAGAGGCTTATCTTCACATTCCTATCAGGCCCAGCTGCAGGAGATTCCTGCGTTGGCTGGTACTTCTCATTATCAGTTCTCTGCATTGCCCTTTGGCTTATCTACTGCCCAGGGTGTTCACAAAGGTTCTGGCTCCTGTAATAGCTTTCTTAAGACTGAGGGGAATACAAATTTATCCTTATCTGGACGATTGCCTGATTCTTGCTCAAGACAAAGACAAGTTACTTCAACATCTACAGTATGTAATGGCAGTTTTAAGGTGCCTAGGGTATTCTGTGAACGAAACAAAGTCCAGTCTAGTACCCTCTCAGGACATGTGCTTTCTGGGTGTGAGACTGAATACAGCCTCTCAGATGGCCTTTTTGACCCCGGACAAACAAAGAAATCTTCACCTATACTTCCAGCAATTGTCAGTACTGTCCAGGCTGACTGCAAGGACAGTCCTTCAAGCCTTGGGGTTCATGGCATCTTGCATTTTGGTACTTCCCAATGCCAAACTGCATATGAGGAAGCTACAATGGTATCTCAAAAGTGTATGGACTCAACACTGCCACGATTTGGACACTGTCATTCAGATAATACCTTGCATCCAGAAGGAATTCTTGTGGTGGGCTCAGGAATGTCACCTAAACAAGGGACTCTCTGTGACCCGACCAGAGGCGAGTCAGATCTTAACGACAGATGCCTCAGACCTGGCTTGGGGAGCACACTTCAATGGGAAATGGATTCAAGACACGTGGCCTCCCAGACTACAGCATTTGCATATCAACATGAAGGAGATGTTAGCAGTCCAATTTGCCCTGATGGCCTTCAAGGATCTACTTCAACCAGGACAGGTGTTGATTCAAACAGACAACACAACAGTCATGTGGTACATCAACAAGCAGGGGGGTACCCATTCTTACCCTCTTTGCAGACAAGCTATGATATTGTGGGAGACTGCTCTGAGTTTGCACATCACTCTTCAAGCACGGTTTCTGCCAGGAGCACAGAACTCCTTAGCAGACGTGTTGAGCAGACAAATTGTGGATCCCCACGAGTGGAAATTGGATCCTCACGTATTCCAACAGTTGACAGTGGCTTGGGGAACTCCAGACATAGATCTGTTCGCTTCTCCACTAAATTTCCAACTGCCAAAATTTTGCACAAAGATGTTTCACCCAAAAGCTTGGAAAGTGGATGCTCTATCTTTCAGTCGGAACAACCTTCACGTCTATGCTTTCCCTCCTCTGCCTCTCCTTCCCAAGGTACTCTTGAAAGTCAGGCGGGACAAGCCTTGCATGATTCTAATAGCACCAGATTGGCCACGCCAGCACTGGTATCCTCTGCTGAGGAGTTTAGTTCAGGAGCCTCCTTGGCCTTTGCCACCGATTCCTCACTTGTTGTCCCAGTCAAGCAATCATTTTCTCAATGTCAGGGTACAGTCCCTGCATCTAACAGCCTGGCGTATTCTGTTTTAGACCCTGGGGGGTCTCAGCTTCCTCAACAGGTTTTGAATGTCATTTTGGAGGCCAGACGGCCCAGTACTAGGAAAGTTTATGCTGATAAATGGAGGAGATTCTTTCTTTGGAGCACAGCAAAGAGCTTTGATGTCTCAGTGCCTAATTTGAGTTTTACACTACAGTACCTTACTGAATTACTAGACAAGGGTTTGTCTTTTTCCTCCATGAAAGTTCATGCTGCAGCCATTTCTGCTCACTATGATTGTGACCCTCCTTTATTTTCTCACCCTTTGTTTAAACAATTTCTTAGAGGGGCAAAAAACATAAGACCCCCACGTAGAGCTCCTACTCCTTCCTGGGATCTCAATTTTGTGTTGGAAAAGCTTACTTTACCTCCTTTTGAACCTGCAGCTACGTCTGAGTTGAAGTTTTTGTCTTGGAAGACTGCTTTTTTGTTGGCCATTACGTCTGCTAGGAGGGTATCTGAATTACAGGCTCTCATGGCAGTTGAACCCTTCCTGATATTCCATAAGGATAGGGTGTCCTTGCATACTAACCCTACTTTTATGCCTAAAGTTATTTCTAATGTGGCCTTAAACCAGTCTATTCATTTACCTACTTTTTATGCTGATCCCCAAAATAAAGGGGAAAAAGTCTTGCATTCTTTGGATATTCACAGGCAGTTACGCTATTATTTGAGCAGAACTAAAGAGTTCAGGCAGACTCAACAGTTATTTATTTCTTTTGCTTTGTTTCACAAGGGAAAGCTGTTTCAAAGCAAACTATTTCTAAGTGGATTGGCCACTGTATTGCCTTTTGATATTCTCATCATGGAAAGGATGTTCCTGCTGGGATCAGACCTCATTCCACTAGGGCTACTGCCACATCTACTGCCTTTTTAAGGGGGGTAGCTACTAAGGATATTTTGGAGGCAGCTACTTGGAGTTCAGTGCACACTTTTACTAAACTTTACCATCTCCCTCTTTATTCCAAGTCTAGGGCTGGGTTTGCCACTGCAGTTTTACAGGGCATGTTAGCAGCTCCTAATGCTTTTTAGTTTGCCAGCCTCCCTTTACCTTTGCTTTGGGATTCTACCCACAGGTTATGACTGCAGCAATGTAAGAACATAGTACAGTTTTGTACCTACCATAAATGTAGATGTTCGAGGATCCACATTGCTGCAGTCTCCCTCCCTCCTTCCCCTCTATAGTTTGGGGTTGCTGTGTTTCTTTTGGGATAATTATTATTTTCTCTATGTTGGTTGTTGGGTATTTTCTATTTTGGCTATGGTCTTTCCTTTTTAGGCCTTCTGACATCTGGGGCAAGAAAGACTGAGGATATGGCGTCGGTCATGCGCTTAAGTACTACTGCGTACTGACGTCAGCTCTGAGCGACCATGACCGAGGCCAGCCTAACACTTTGGTATTCGGGCCAACCGAGGACAGCGGACTACCCACAGGTTATGACTGCAGCAATGTGGATCCTCGAACATCTACATTTATGGTAGGTACAAAACTGTACTTTAAGCATAGTGTTATAAAATAAGGACCCAGGCTAGGCACCATAAATCTCAAATGTACAGATTTTCACAAAACGTCTAGATTTAGGCCTCACATTTTTGTTTTCTTCCTCGTAAAATTTTTTTCTCTTTCAAATCACTGAGGATTGAAGTCACTAAAATGACATATACTTGAGTTTCAGACTTCATATCTTTCAAAAATGTATGCTAACACAAATCTTTTCTAGTGACTTTCTAAATAAATATTTAAAATATGTACCTATTTTTGGGCCATGCCTCTCAACTGTCCAGATTTTTGCTTCATATGTTTGGCCTATTCCTCATAAAATTTGTGGTTTTCTGGCAGATCCCAGAGGATTGAATTTACTAAATAATGATATACATTTCAGAGTTAGACTTCATTTCCTTCAGAAAATGCATGTTAACACAAATCCTGTTATTCTAACACCTTTCGAAGTTTTTAAGAGCAACATTTAAAATCTGTCCCTATTCTTGGGCCTTTATCCCCCCATTATTTTAGGCTTTGCTCAGATTTCTTGGCAGTTGAGAGGTATGCTAGGCACCGTGTGTGTTTTATGAGATCTTGCATTGTGCACATACAGATGCATTCTTTGTGATTTTCATTATGTGAATTCAGCATACATTGACTGAAAAAATGCAAAGTACAGGAACTCTTGTTAGATATACTTTGGTATGACTAATGTATCATTTAACTCACTACATCCAAGTGACACCTCCAGGCGCATCTGCGTTTAACTCCTACTGACACGTATAGGTGTAAAATATTGCTTGTTCATATTTGCATCAATAATTCCAAAACTATGCTATTTACAAGGTTTTAAAAGATTTGATCTTAAAGCTTACACAGTAGCAAAAGCAACTGTATTAATATTTGACCTCTGTCTGGTGTAGCTAAATAGATATTAACTGTTGTTTTATTATATTAATTTATATAGATATAATTTTCACATTTTTCTAAATATCTCAACAACCACGTAGCACAGCCAGAACTCCTTATCCTCATATGAAAGCTCTCAGTTAGATGAATAAAAGGCTGCTGACATTGTGTGTGTAACTTGAGTGGTTGCTGAGATATTGCAAGTTGTTTACAAGATATAATAAATAATAGCTACTGTGTTTACTATGACTTATAAAATTCTGTTTACGACCTAGAACCCAAAGAATACAACCACTACAAAAATACTTTGTGCTGAAGAGTTTGCCATTTATACATCTTTCATAATCAATCCCTAAGGTTCCAGAGATATGAATATTTGTTTGAAATGTGAGGACATAACTTGAGTCTGTCAAATGGCTTAGGCTCCACCCATTGGAAGTTACAGTGCAAATTTCCTGAGCTCCATTAATGTTAGGTGAACTACTATACTCTAACAGTATCAGTTGTTAATAATGACTCAAGCGACACATAGTTGATTTGTGACAAAGGCGATCTAGATATATTTTAGGCTATTCTTATGTGCAAAAATGATAATCCAGCTGTTTCTTTACAAACACTCAACTGTAATACAGGTAAAAGTATGACAGAAAGGTAATGAACTAGGCAATTAAAATAATGAAGAGTGGGTGATGGATGATGGTACCCATTATCTAGGTTGGTTTTACATATTCTGTTGTGTACCTTAGTACTGTGAATGTAGACATTGTATTCTTGGGGCCCAAGAATACACTGACAAGATTATAATACTTGTTTCTGGTTCTTTACTCTATTCAGGCTATCCTGACTAATGTCAGGTGATAGATCATTTTTTAATTGAATTCTTTGTTTTTGCTGTCTGCTGACCAGCAGTATTTCTGTGATCCAAACATCCATTTGTTCCAGTCAGGGCATGTGTCATTCTCAGGATGCCTTCATCCAGACAGCCTGGAGTACATTTGTTGTTCTAGCCCAACAACCCCAATATAGCCTTTTGCAGCCATGCCACAAACTGCTGACATATGACCACTTCCACAGACCATGGCTACCAAGTGAATATGCTGGTTAATGGTTGCACGCATCTACAGCTTGTCACATGGTCTGCTATAACTCCCATTGATTATTTTTGGAGTCTTCAGTGAGATAAATTTATATCTATATATATATATATATATATATATATATATATATATATATATATATATATATATGTTATCATCCAAATATGACCCCACCCCCACGGTCTATCTGTCGTTAGTTTCTTAGCTATTTTCAGTTTTGATGGATATTCTAGATTTGACTGTAAATTTTCAGACTTATAGAATTTAATCATGGCCAAAAATCTTTACATTTCGCAAGCAACCTAAAGAAAACTCATTAAATTCTAGATTCTTGCATAGTACACCATTTTAATTAGAAATAATGTGCCTCATTTCTAATTAAAAAAGTATGCTATGTGAGACTTGGTCCATCGATGGCTTCCTTTCTAACCAAGTGGATGCTAAGAATTAGTGGGTTTGTTCAATACTGTAAGATAGTGTTTGGGGTAGCCAAAACTATAGTTCAAAATATTTCTAAGAGCACTATGACCTGCAAGCCATAGAGAATGGCATTGTTACTTCTGGATCTGTTTTACTGATCCTGAGTTTGGTCCAGGACTGGATTTTGTTGTGCAAGAAAATCAGCTTATTCATATTCCTGAACTGATGGATCCATGTAATTTAGAACCAATTCTGTGGTCAGACTTTTACAATACTGCTGTATTAGGACTTAAAATTCTTCATGCTGTGATGTTGAAAAGATGTATAGAACTATAACTTGATGAATCATTTTTTGTAATTGCTGATACTGTTGAAATTCAGGTGTATGGATTTCTAAAAAAAGCCAAGATTTTTGTTCTGTCATCCTGTCCGCTTTTAAATGACTTAGACTCCGTTAAGGTGCTGATTTGCTATTTTTGTCATAATGTAGAGAAATGCCATCACTGACAGACCGACTTAGTGTAGTAGCATTCACTGGTTAAGATTTATTTTACCTCTACCAAAAATAATTGCTGTATTTGATGATGATAACAAAAGTGATGCAAGGAAACAATCTCAGGAGATGCTACCTCTTGGATTCTTTAAAAGGTTCCATTTTAAGCAGCATCTAGGCCTGGCAATTTGGTTCCAAATATAAACGAGTGATAGTTTTTAAAATAGAGTGCATGACCAGTAACAAGTCTGAATAGTGTATATTATCAGAGTTGGTTTCTTATTGCATTGCCTGTGTAGTACTGTGCTCTGAGTATTGCTTTTTATAATATTTATGCATGTTCTTTGTAGGAGAAACTGTCTTTACGCTTTTCCTGTCTTGCAGTTTTTTACCTCATTCCAGCATGAGTTTTGCCTAACATGCCACCTAGCTAACATAAACAAATAAATGGGGGGTTTAAACTGGTGTACAGATTTGTAAGCTTGGTGCCACCAGTATCTAAACGTTTGTTAAGGTTTTCTTGTAAACCAAAGCTTCAAAACCCCCAGCAGGAACTGCAGTTAATATAACATAATGTGGCTGTAAATGGGTTAAATCATGCAGTGGCATTCGTCTTCTAGTCCTATGTTTGGCTTATTGCCAGAGTGGACCTTCTGTGCCTTGTAAATGGGATATTAAGCAGTAAGCATATTAAAGGGATACTTCTGTTAAAGTAAAGTACACATTAAGAAAAAACAAACCTTTTTCTCTGGTCTTCATATGAGTTTAGAGGGCAGTGAAGTGCTGGGAGCACTACAGGTTATAGTGGTTTCTGTTCTGCTATGCTACTGTTCAAGGGTATATATTAGGAGTAGTCGGCATCCCCCTTTCTGTCCTTGATGATTAGGGTCACACAGAACCGCTGAGTATATGTGGGCGTAGGTAACCAATGCTTAACAGCAGTGATGTGAGCTGTCTCTCATGGTCCTATTTTTGTCTTTATGCATTTAACCTCTTTGCCTGTTAACTGCCAAGCTCTCCTCCAAAGGATGTTGTGTCCATTTATTTTTGATGTGGTAGGACTCAAATCCATACCAGTAAAAGCAAATGGAATTGGCTGTCATCCAGTCAGTCATTGAGGAGTTTGTGCCTCTGACTATGCCCAAACTATCCATCTGCTGTTGGGAGGCTATGGTTTGGTCCATAGGGCCTAAGCATCTGGATTCATCCCCATACCCATATTGGGGCTGTCTGTGTTTCAGGACAAATCCTAATTGACCACAGTTTATGGAGCTACATTGTATTTCTTCTCAGTTGTCCATACCTTTCAGAATGTCTAGATTTTCACATCATATTGTTGGTTTCTTCCTTGCACAATTTGTGGGTTTCCAGCAAACTATTGCTTGAAGTCACTAAATAACGACATACATTTAGTTTACATTTATGTTTTAGACTTCATATCCTTCAGGATATTCATGCTAACACAAAACCTATTATTCTAGCAACTTTCTGAGTTTATAAGAACAATATTTAAAATGTGTCCCTGATTTTGGGCTGCATTATTTTAGGCTTTGTCCATTTTTTCTTGCAGTTACAGGTTGAGAGGTATGCTCAACAGTCTATTTTATTTAGGTTATGGGCTATGAGACATTTTTCCTATGTGCCCTAACCCTGCTCCTTACTGTAATATAAACACCCACATCAGTGTGTGTGTTGGGGGGGGTCTTCAACTTCCCTCCAGGATGCATGCATGCTCCTTCACATGTCTTAAGAAATCCCATCATGGCTTGGGGCTGGGTCTGTATTAAATTATCAAAAGCTCCCGTGAACGAATGGCATTTCATTGAATACACCGTTCATCGATTTCTGCTATGCCCCCCACACCCTCCACTAATTATATATACCAACTCTGAGATCACACTACAGTGAGGAAAGGGCACATTTCCTGATCCTCCCTGTATCACAATGTCATTATGAACACTTCGGTGAATGGCATGTTCGATGTAAAAGCACCGAAACAGTCTTTTCGATAATTTAATAGGGACCCCTTGAGGCCACCAAGCGCATGTCCTCCCAGCAATGGCTAATTTGGTGTTATGCACACCTCCACTTGCACAAAAGCAGTTTTGACTACTGTGAAGTATCCAATCCCTCTTCC
Source organism: Protopterus annectens (assembly GCF_019279795.1). Lineage (NCBI taxonomy): Eukaryota > Metazoa > Chordata > Ceratodontiformes > Protopteridae > Protopterus > Protopterus annectens. Next base: position 619,642,649 of record NC_056744.1, read on the forward strand.
GTAAAATTGGTGAGCTGTAAGCTGCTCATTTCCCATCTCCCTACCCTCACCCAGCTTTTTCTGAGCCCCTGCCTCTCCCTAATGTGCTACTGACAGCCTAGGTTTGAGAACCAGTCTCGGTTATCCAGAGGAGACTAGGGTGTTGGACGTGCATCTAAAAGCCACTCCGTTACTGCTGACTGAACAACAAGATCTTGTCTAAATCTTTTTTAAAGGGTGATCTGTTGTTTTAATTTGTTCCTCAATCAGTGGGTTCATATCAGACCCTTGGATCAGACTCTGCCACTTTCTAAAGATACTAGGATCCAAATCTTGAACTCCTCTCTTACCCATAATGCCCCTGAACACTACAACACCTCAGAACTTGTTTGCTGCTCATCAAGACAGTTGGGATTGCAACTTCTCTAACTCCTTTGGGGTTATGAATGTTTATTTTCTACTTATCAGAATATTTGTCTCCTTTTTTTCTTTTATTTAACTGTTTATATATAGCTTCATAGGTGTGTACTAGGCTAATGGCCCTGGAGCCTTTACAAGCCTAGCCCATAGGATTAGCCTGGCCACCAGCATCGTGCCACCCAACCTTAGTTCCTAGTGCCTCTGTTGAGTAGAGCCACTGGCGTGATCCCCGGGGTGAATTTTCTATTTCCCATCCACTCATCAAGGGCCAGTGAGGTGCTCTGTTTGAAATGTTTGGGAAGGCTATTCCACAGCATGGGCAGTCTCTGGGTTATGAGCCTGTCCCTCCAGCATGTTCTTTTGACTGTGGTAATGAGGATGAGGTCTCTGGAGCGTGTGGTGCGGAGGGATAGGGATTTCTTTAGATGTAGCATTTCTAATAGAGCTGGGTCAGACATGGCTTTGTAAGTCAAGCAGAGATGGTCTCCAAGTAGGCGATATGAGACAGAGAATAGTTGGAGTTTTTTGAGTCTGTCAATATAGGGCAAGTGTTTAAGGCCTAGGATCCTCTTTGTGAGGTACTTTTGCGGCCTCTCCAGTTGTTGCAGGTGTCTAGTGAGGTACATGCCAAATGGGGCATTGTACTCTATGATTGGCCTAATGAGGGAAGAGTCGAGGGAGACCATGACCTCTTTCTTCCTGGATGCAAAACCCTTAGTAATGAGATGTGCCACATAGAAGGGCTTTCTGACCACAGTGGTAACGTGGTGGTCAAAAGAGAGGTTGCTGTCAACCTGTGTTCCCAGATATCTTTTATAACGCCTTCTGTGTTCAGTGGACTACCATCAATGTGGTAATTCAAGGGAACCGGGTTTTTCCCAAAGGGGATGAAGACACATTTTTTGGCTTTGAGCTTAAGGCCATGGTTCTGATACCAGTTGTTGGTCTCATTGAGGCTTTTCTGTAGGATGTCAGCATCACTTGAGGAGTTAATAATAGCTCCCAACTTGCAATCATCTGCAAACTTTGTCAGCCAGAGTCCCTTCATGTTGGCCTGGACTTCAGAGACGTAGATACCAAACAGGAGAGGACCCAGGACTGACCCCTGTGGGACTCAACTCATGACTGGTCGGCAGTCTGACTTTGAGTCAGCTACTTTCACACTATGGGTTCTATCTGTGAGCCAGCTTGCAACCCACCTAGTGATATAGGGGTTGATGCCTAGCTTAGTAAGTTTTTCTATGATTCCTGCATGGGGAATGGTATCAAAGGCCTTGGCCAGATCAAGGTAGGCTGCATGAACCACCTTACATTCATCCACATTCTGGTGACTGATTCAAAGAAGTCAACCAAGTAGAGCAGGCATGATCTACCCTTTACACAACCAAACTGTGTAGGATCCAGAGTTTGGAGATTCCCTATATCCTTGTTTATTAGGTCCATGATGATGTGTTCCATAGCTTTGCATATCGGACTCATCAGGCTAATGGGGTGATAGTTCCCGGGGTCTGTAGTTGCTCCATCTTTGTGGAGAGGAATGACTGTAGCAGTGCGCCATTTGGTAGGGACAAAGCCTGAGGTGACACTGTGATTAAACAGGGCACACAGGTGAGGTGCCAGTTCACTCTTTAGTTCATGTAGAGCACAGCTGTCATACTGTCAGGTCCCACAGAAGCTCTATTATTGGCCTTGGACAGTGCTGTTTTAACCTGTGCAGCAGTAATACTGGGTGCCTGGCAATCTACTGGTATTGTGATTGGTCCTTTGGGGTGAAGTTAGCACTGAATCTGTTCGCCACTATATTTGCAATATCTGTTGGCTCGGTATAGGAGATAACATTGTGCAGTAGCTCAGAGCAAATCTGGGTATTGCCATGAAGATTCTTTACATAACTATAGAAGGCCTTGTGATTGTCTTTACTATCTGCTGCAATTCTGTTTTCATAGCTAACTTTAGAGGATTTGATGAGGGATCTCAACCTTTTGCTGAGGCTAAGGGAGTTTTCCAGTCTTGGAACTTCACCTTATTCCGCATCAGTTTCCTCCTTCTGTTGTAGAGTTTGTTTATGGCAGGGGACCACCAGTGTTGCTTCCTTTTTTTTGAGGAGAGAATCTTAGTTCTATTAGGTATGGCGAGATCCATGCATTTGTGTACGTGTTCGTACAGTGCATTGGTTTATGATATGGCAGTCATGCAACTATTATTCATTTGCATGGGTGTCGTGAAGTTAGCCACCTCTGTTTTTAGGAGCCCAAAGTTAGCTTTGGAGAAGTTTTTCTTGGTGGATACCTTTGGGGGGGGGGTGGATTTCCAAGGTGATTAGCTTGTGATCGGATCTAACCAGGGAGGAGTTGACTATTGGTGTAGAGCAACGGTCGCCCATGTTAGTAATGACTAGTTCAAGGATGTTGCTACCTCTAGTGGGGGAAAGAACAAGTTGGTCCAGGGCATTGGAATTAATGAATTCCAGAAAGTGTCGGGCAAGTGTATTGGTCCATGAGTAGTTTTCCCAGTTAATGGAGGGGTAGTTGAAGTCGCTCAGCATGAGAGTGTTAGGTTGGACCCTAATATTTTCCAGGGTGCTTAGGAATGTGGAGTGTGAATCTTGGGACATGGTTGGGGACCTATAGCAGGCTCCGACCTGAATTGCTGTCTTACCCAGTGTTAGCTGCACCTGAAGTATCTCTGATGCGTTATGTTGGGCTACCAGTCTGGAGGTGTGCGCATCCTTTATGAATATTGAAACACCACCGCCTTTGGAGCTTCGGTCCAAGTTCTGGGGCCAAAAGGTGTGGAATGAGTTCTAGCCTGGTAGTGCAGGGGTCTTTCTGCTGCCTTGAACCAGGTCTCTGTTACAGCACTAATGTCGATGTTCTCCATTTTAAGGAGTACCTTGAGCGAGTCCATTTTGAGATTTAGACTTCTAGTATTGAGCAGCTTGACCCTCAAATTGCATTTGTTTGTAGCTGTAACGGTGGTGATTTGGTCTTTGGAACACCAAGAGTCTTGGCCAGTATCTGGAACCCCAGGGGTGACAGATGTAGCAGATTACTCCTTACCCTTATTTTGCTAACGTTCATAGGTTTATAGGTAGGTACTAGGCTACTGGCCCAAGGGCCTAAGTAAGCCTAGCCAACAAGGTTACCTGGCTTATGCCACCTAAGAAAGTTATTTCCCTATGCCCCTGTCGAGCAGAGCCACAGAAGTGATCCTTGGGGTGTTTTTTCCTATTTCCCATCCACTCAAGAATTTTCTTGAGTGCTAATGAGGAACTTTGCTTGACATAGATGGGTAGCTTGTTCCAGAGTATGGGAAGTCTCTGGGACAGGAATCTATTCCTCCAGCATGTCTTGTTTATTGTGGTGATGAAATTTAGGTCCCTAGAGCATGTAGCTCAGAGGGATTGAGATTTATTTAGGTGTAGCATGTCCAACAGCTCTGGGTTTGACATAGCTTTATATGTTAGGCAGAGATCACCATGGAGTAGGCGATATGCTACGGAGTAACACTTGAGTTTTTTGAGACGGTCAGTGTAGTGCATCTGTTTGAGGCCAGTAATCCTGTTTGAGAGGTACTTCTGTGGCCTTTCCAGCTGCTGCAGATGTCTTGTGAGGTACAGTCCAGAGGGGGCGTTGTACTGTATAATGGGTCTAATTAGTGTCTAGTAGAGGGGAATAATGACCTCTTTTTTTCCTGAATGAGAACCCTTTTGTGATGGTGTGCCACATAGAAGGATTTCCTGACTACTGTGGCGATGTGATTATCAAAGGAGAGACTACTGTCCACCTGGGTCCCAAGGTCTCTTATCACACATTTGGAGTTAAGTAGACTGCCGCCTATGTGGTAGCTCATGGGTACAGAGTTTTTTTACCAAAGGGGATGACAATCCACTTTTTGGCATTGAGCTTGAGGCCATGGCTCTGACACCAGGCATCTGTCTCAGTGAGGCCCTTCTGTAGGATGTCCACATCATTTGTGGACTCTGCTATGGCTCCTAGTTTGCAGTCATCTGCAAACTTCATTGAGATGTTCCAGGACTGAACCCTGTGGTACTCCATTTGTCACTGGTTTGAAGTCAGACTTGGAGTCTGTAACTTTTAAAGTGTGGGTTCTGTCAGTGAGCCAGTTGGCAACCCATCTTGTGATGTAGGGATTTTATACCTAGATTTAGTGAGTTTAGCTATAATTCCGGAATGGGGGATGGTGTTGAAAGGCTTGGCGAGGTCAAGTTAGGCTGTGTGAACCACCTTACCCTTTTCTACGGCTTTGGTGACTGCCTCAAAGAAGTCGATCAGGTTCAGGAGGCATGATCTGCCTTTCACAAACCCGAACTGGGTGGGGTCCAGAGTTTGGAAGTTACCAATGTCTTTGTTTGAGTTTCATGATGATACGTTCCATGGCCTTGCAGACCAGGCTCGTCAGGCTAATAGGGCGATGGTTTCCGGGATCAGTGGTGGCTCCCCCTTTATGGAGTGGGATAACTGTTGTTGTGCACCATTTAGTGGACACAAAGCCTGACATGAGGCTATGATGGAACATGGTGCTTAGGTGGGGGAGCCAGTTTGTTTTGAAGTTCATTTAAAATGCAGCCTGGGATGTTGTCCGGTCCCATGGATGCTGTGTTTTTGGCTTTAGAGAGTGCAGCTTTTACCTGCATAGTTGTGATTAGAGGGACTCTGCGTTCTTGATGTATAGATATGGGCCCTTTAGGGGGTGAGAGGAGGGGGGTAAAGTTAGCACTGAACCTATCTGCCAGGATGTTGGCAATATCAATTGGTTTTGTAATTTTCGTGCCATTGTGCTGCAACTCAAAGTAGATCTGGGTGTTGCCATTGAGATTCTTGACATAGCTATAGAATGCTTTGTGGTTGTCCTTAGAATCAGTGGTGATTTTGTTTTCATAGCTAGCTTTGCAGGAGCTTCTAAGGGATCTCACATTCTTACTGAGGCTGACCAGGGATCTCCTCCACTCATGGGATTTTACTGTCTTTTGCAACAGTTTCTTCCATTTGTTGTAGAGTTTGTTTATGGCATTGGACCACCAGATTGGCTTCCTTTTATATATATATATATATATATATATATATATATATATATATATGATAGCATCTTGGTTCTGTTTGAGACAGCACAATCCATGCACTCATGTAAGTGCTTATAGAGTGCATTTGTGTAGGATTCAGCAGTCATATCTGTATTGTCCATCTGCATGGGTGTCATGAAGTTCGCCACTTCTGTCTTAAGCATGAAGTTGGCTTTGGAGAAATTTTTTACCATGGTTTCCTTAATGGGGGGGTGGATATCTAGGGTGATTAGCTTATGGTCGGATCTGACCAACAAGGAGTTAACTTCAGGTGTAGAACACCGGTCACTCATGTTGGTAATGACTAGATCTAGGATATTGTTGCCCCTGGTGGGGGTGTGGATAAGTTGATCCAGGGCATTGGAATTTATGAATTCCAGAAAGCGTTGAGTGAAGGAGTTGGTACATGAGTAGTTTTCCTAGTTAATGGTGAAGTAGTTGAAATCACCCATTATTAGGGTGTTTGGTTGAACCCTAATATTTTCCAGTATATCAAGAAAAGAGGAGTGGGAATCCTGGGGCATGGTGGGGGATCTATAGCAAGCTACAATTTGGATTACAGTTTTGCCCAGAGTTAGTTGCACTTGGATAACCTCGGATGCATTATGCTGAGCAACTAGCCTGGAGGTGTGGATATCCTTAATGAATATAGGCACACCTCTGCTTTGTTGTTCAGTCCAGGTTAGATGGCTGAAAAGTGTGGTATGAGTTATAGCCTGGTAATGCAGGGGTGCTCTCTGGAGCCTTGAACCAAGTCTCAGTAACTGCACCAATATCGATGTTCTCCATTTGAAGGAGTGCCTCGAGGGAGTGCATTTTGAAATTTAGACTTCTAGCATTGAGTAGCATTACCCTCAGTTTTTGCTTGCCTGTTCCTGTTATGGTGGTGAATTTGTCATTTGAACTTTTCCTAAAAAAGGCACTACAGGGGCGGCAAGAGCCTTAGCCAGTATCTGGAATCTCAGGGGCAACAGGTGCAGGCCATCTCTGGCAAAGCATCATGGCCTGTCGACCATGTCGTCCCAGGCAGACAGATACTGGATCCCTTTAGAATGACACCAGAAGCTTAGCCAATTGTTGAAGTCAATAATTTTGTCTTTGTACTGTAGTCTCATTCTGGGTGATGGCAGGATGCTACTCAGGGCTAGGATCATACCTGCATGGGCTACAAGACCAGAGAGTTATTCCATGTCTCTTTTCATGTAGTCCAGGGAGTTATGTCTCCGGTACCATCATTGGTAGTCTATTTTTCCCTTATAACTGCAGGTATATTTCTTAACTACTCTTATTGGTAGTTTTTCCATATTTCCTTTCTTTACTTGCATATAATAAAAAAAAAAAAAAAAAACGTTTTATACTTTTATTTTCCTTTTTTCCATTATGGCTGATAAACCAACTGGATTGAAAAAAATGCAATTCCTATGGACATAAGATCTCCAGTTCTGATGCCCACAAGGAGTGTGTTTATCTCTTAGGCCCAGCACATCTGGATTCTCTGTGTTATTTGTATGGCTTTCAATGCTAGAGTTAAAAGTGATCGGAAGAACAAGCTGATTTTAAAAGGTCTCCTTCCTACTTCAGCTTCGTCCTCAGGTACTTCTTCAGGGGCTCAAACCCCCTCTCAAAAGTTTAAGGAGCCCAGGGAAAACCATAAGTGCTCTCCTGCCTGGACTCCTCCACAGACATCTTCTTTAGGAGCACCAAAAAAGGTCAGATCCAAAGCCTTCGGATCCAACACAGTCTATGGCTCCATCTCCTTGGAGCAGTGTTCCCAGGTTCTACCCAGAACCAGTATCCCCAAGGCCGAGGTCCCCACTTCTTGCAAGAAACACCCAAGAAGTTCTGTAGACCACCCTCCACATCCTCTTCCATTAGATCCTCTCATAGTCTTTCTGAAACTGAGGTGGATAGGATGATGAGGAAATTCCTCAGGACACAGATCCAGATGGGGATTTTGCCACCTCCATACCCCAACAGATCCAGTCAAGCTGCTTTTCTTCCTGTTATTCCTTTTCTGATCTGACCACCCATATCAGAGTCCATGGATCCTAAGACCCTGGGAGTCGATACGTCTGATTCAACAGTTCTTCCTACTTAAACTCCCCCTACCTCCTTCACCCGATTATCTCAGAATCTGTTGGAGCATGATGCTCTCAGAGCTGAAGCATCGAATTTGAAGGGTTGACTTTGACACTGAAGTTTCTGGAGCCAAGCTATCGAATGTTGAGGCTCCCAGGGGAAGCAACGGCTCCCCCCTCAGAGCAAGGAATCGGTGAGATGCTGGGATTATATGCTCCAAGATTCTCAGCTCTGGAAGGATTATTCTTGGTCCCTTTGCCTTCGAGATGGTAGAGAGGGTTTTCTCCCAGCAGAGAATAGCATGGACTCTCCCTTCCTCTGATCCATATTCTGTTTCTTCTCTGAATCCTGTGTCTGAGACTTCACATCCTCCTCCTCAGGGGCAGCCAGCCCAGAAGAGCTTCCAAACAGTTCCACCTGTGGAGCTCCCCGTCTCTTCCGATACCTCACCAGAACATCCCACTGAGGAGGTTCCTCCTAAGAGAAATGCAATAGGAGGTGCCTGGATTCCCTACAGTAATCTCTCACAGAAGACCTCGACTTTGAGGGGTTAGTGCCCTTTAGCTCTCCACTGGAAGATGTCTCATTTGGAAACATCCTAGAGATCCTTCACCAGAAAAGTGGTTGGTCTGTCCAAAACCATTGCCAGGAGGAATCTGTGTTTATGGAACCTTTGGATCTGACCCATCTACATCTTTGGTTAACCACCCTGCTGATGAGCTTATAGGTCTTGTCTCCTGCAGGGTGTAAATGGAACCAGACTCCATGGAATCTGTCCCAAAATGACTGGATAAAATACTTAATGCCCGGACAGATAAAGTGCACTGGATGAAAGGAATCCCTGTAGATGCCATTTTTGTTGCAGCAGTCACAAAGGAGGGAGGTAGTGGAACAGAGCTCAACTGTCCATCCACCTAACAGGGAGTCTAGGGCTTTGGACAAATTTGGGAACGGGGTCTATGTATCAGCAACTGTCGCACTGCGATCTCTGAATTACCTGGTTACAGAATGACTTAATAAAGGAAGTCTCTAATTTTGCCTCAGGGTCCATGTCTGCAGAGAAACAGAAGGCATTTTCCTTGAGAATGGCCACCCTACAGTATATCTCAAATGCGTCCATGAGGTTAATCTCTCACACCATAGATGGTACCTCAAGCGCGTCTGGTTCAGGCATAGTCACAGAGACATGCCTGGATGCGGTTATATGACTTTGTGGAACCTTTCAAGGCAGCATCCCTCAATGCTGCCTTTGGATCATCATTTTTTGACCCAACAGTGAAAGAGACTCCCTCCTGAAGGGGACAGGATAGGAAAACCTTGTCTGCCATTGGAATTCACTTTTCTACCCCCACAAAGACCCTTTTCTAGGAGCCAGCATGGTGGTAAGAAAATATGGTTCAAGAAGTCTCAACGTTCTTTCCAGGAGTCATATGGAGAATTTTCCCCTAGATGCAGAGGGGGAAACAATTTTAAAAGCAGACACCACCTCTGTGCAAGAGGGGATCTGTAGAATCAAGGATTTCGAGATTCTTTCTCTGACAGGTCCGTCCAGCCCTCCTGAAAGGTTGCCCGAATTTCCCCTGTCTGGAGGCAGTTGGGGGTGCTAATCCTTGCACCAAGACACCTGGCTAGCCATCACAAATGAAGTTTTGGTGCAAAGCATCATATCCAGAGGATACTTCATTCCCTTTTAACAACTGCCAGTGAAATCGAAGAAAATTCTCCACAATGTTTCACCCTATCAGAGGGAGCTAGCAGCTCAAGAAATTGCAAAGTTACTAGACAAAAGAATCCTCCAGAAGGTCCCACTAGACCAAACAGGATCAAGAATTTACTCAAGTTTTTTTTAGTACCAAAAAGACAGGGGACCTAAGGCCAATTTTGGACCTAACTTACCTGAACCAATTTATAAAGAACTCCAAATTCTGGATGGTCACGGTCCAGTCCATTCTACCTCTCCTTCAGAAGGATGACTGGATGTGCTCAATCGGCCTTCAAGATGCGTACTATCATGTCAAAATGAACAGGTGTGCATGAAGGTATCTCTGCTTCTGGCTGGGAGCCAGTCATTACCAGCTCAGATTTCTTACCCTTTGATCTCACCACAGCACCCAGGGTGTTTACCAAATGTATAGCAGTGGCAGCAGCTCACCTGAGACTGCTGGGATTCAGTGTTTCCCTATTTAGACTACCAGCTCCTGGCTGCACCAACCAGGCATATACTAATAAAAGCCAAAGGTTATCTGTTCCACCTAGCACCTGCACTGGGAATCACTATAAACATGCAAAAGTCTCATCTGCAACCAGTCCAAGTGATAGATTTCATAGGAACTCTTTTGGACACGGTCAGCTGTCTAGATTTTCTTCTTCAGAACAGGATGCTTACATTGAGAACACACATCAGACAGATTGTTTCCATTCCAAAACCCCAGCAAGATTGATCCTCATACCATTAGGTTTGATGGCTGCCACTATAACTTTGATTCCCACAGCTCACTTACACATGAGAATTCTTCAATGGACTCTAGCAGTGCAATGATAAAGGAACCCTCTATTTTCTATACCTTGAGCCATCCCATAAAATTGTCTTGAGTGTGCAGAAATTCTCTTCTTTGGTAGGTCCGCTTAGAAGAAATCTAGTGAGGGATTCCATTTATCCTTCCTCCCTCCAGTGCCATGTTGACCATGGACACCTCTCAGTTGAGGTAGGGGGGCAATTCTTTGGACAGACACTCCAAGGCATGTGGTCGATACAAGAGACCACTCTGCATATCAGCGTCCTAGAGATGAGACTGGTACTTCTAGCATTGCAGGCCTTTCAAAGCTTTCCCACTCTAGAGAATATTGCAGTACAGACAGACAACATGTCAGTAGTCTGGTACATCAACAAACAGGGGAGAACCAGATCTTATCCCCTTTGTCAAGAATCAATGAGGGTTTGGCAGTGGACGATCTATTCCAACCGCTTTCTAGTAGCAATGCACATATCGGGGAAGTCCAACATTCTAGCAGAGAGGGTGAGCAGGACCATCCTCATGCCTCGAGTGGTCTCTCATTCAGTGGCAAATATGATCTTCTATAAGTGGAGTTAACCTTGTTGCAACCTATTTGCATCTCCTCCAAAAATAAATGCAGCAGATTCTTTGCCCTGATCCCTTCTCATGGGCAGTCACTGAGAGATGCTCTATTTCATGCTTGGCCCTCCAGTCTCCTTCACAGTTATCCTCCCCAAATTTCTTCAGAAAGCACTACGGTTGAAGAGCAGAGTGATCCTCATTGTTCTCTTTTGGCCTCTTCAGGTATGGTTTCCCTTCCTTTGCTGTCACTTAATACATCCTCCTTGGATGCTAGATTCCAGTCCAGACGTCTTACCTCATCTATAAGGACAGATTCACCCCATATCTTGTAGGCCTCAAACTGACCACTTGGTTTCTCCAGTTTTGATAACTGCTAGACATTCCAGGCTGTTCTCTCTAGTTTGAAAAATGTTGGTATCTTCCCATAAAGCTTCCACTAGAAAATTCTACAAGAGTAAGTGGAGACGATTCACGAATTGGGCTCACCAGAAAGAATTAGATCCCTTCACTGCTCCAATCACAGCAGTACTGGACTTCCTTGCCTCAATTTTCCAGGACGGAGCAAGTTTCTCCACTATTAAAGTTCAATTGGCAGCCATCTCCAACTACCATATAGTGAATAATGCTTCCTCTTTAGCATCATCTAAATTGTGTAAAGCATTTCTTAGTGGTACCTTTTTGCTTAGACCTCCAATAAAGGACCCCACTCCACCTTGGGATCTAACCATGGTTTTACAAACCTTAGTACATTCCCCTTTTGAACCATCAGCTAATGTGGCTGTCAAATTTCTTTCTTGGAAAATTGTGTTTTTGGTAGCTTTAACCTCTGCAAGATGAGTACTGGAACCACAAGCAATATCTTCCAAACCACTGTATTTGATTTTTCGCAAAGATAGTTATCTTGCATACAAATCCTTCTTATTTACCAAAAGTTGCCTCTGAAAATAATATCAGTCAGGTCCTTAATCTACCAGATCTGATGCTGTCCTTCTCATTCTGATTCACCAATGGGTTACGGATCTGAGCCTCTGATCTGACTCTACCATCTCCCTCAGACTTTAGCTTCCAGGCACGAGCTCCTCCCTTACCCATAATCCTCCACATCTAGCTGAACCTCCTCCGATATCGTTTGCTGCCGGTGTGCCCAGACATGGTTTCTAGTGCTCAGCTAAATGATGGTCTTCTTGATATCTTATCTTCTTTTTCCTTTACTGATTGAATTTGTGTTCGTGTTTTTAGTGTATTTTATCTCCTCCCTTTTTCCCTTTAGTTTTTGTGGTGTGTTAGGGATGTTCTTCGTGTTTCACTGTTGCAGTCCTCACACTTGGGTTATCTTCCTGCAGGTAGCCCTCAGCTGGCCCGAATACCAGAGTCTTGGGATTTCTGCGTCAAATGTTGTCACCTGTTCCATGACGTCAGGTCGGCAGGGGTATAAAACATGCAGCTGACGCCATTACATCAATCTTGCCAAAATGGAGCCCGAAGCAGTTCACAAGTGCCGGTCAGCCACTACCTGAAATATTCATTTTTTTTCGAGTTTCAGACCTGAAGTCTTCTAAAGCTAAGTACCCAGTTGGGGATTCTTTTATCTTGCTCTAACCGATGTCAGAAAAAATTAACAATTGTCTTGCCTGTGGAAAGCAAATACCTCACAGAGATTTTCATTCTTACTGTGTCACCTGTTTAGGCCCAGACCACGACCTCCCTAGCTGTCGGTTTTGTGCCTTAACGCCCGAACCGTTCGTCATCGGGCTATTTTTGTAGCTAAATTCTTTCGCTCTGGTTCTCCATATTCCAAAATGGCTTCGGGAAGCCATCCGACTGCCGATCTTCCGAAAAAGCACAAAGACCGCATAGGTCAAAAACAGCCAACGACACTTCCATTAAGCTTGTCGCCAGTCCACCGGTACTCAGTGAGGTGCCTTTGCAGCCCCTGAGGCCTGCTTCTACAGATTCACAGGCCTCTGCTGAGACCCATTCGGAGTCCGGTATGCCGCGAGATGCTGCTTCGACTATGGAACCTGCGGATGTTTCTGCCTTGGATGGATCCGGAGCCACTGTGCAGGCACTGGCTTCTGAGGGTGTATTTCGACCTACCGATATTCATATTAAACCGACAAATTCATTTCCTACTAAAACTACCGAGTTTCTCAGGCCCAGAGTTCGCACTACGCCTAGAAAACCAACGTCCAAAGCGCATGCTCATCCTCATATGCCACAAAAACAAATGCTTAGAATGGCTGAAGACCTTATTACTCTAACTAGGGGAAGCCAGCCTTCCCCTGCCAAAAGACAAAGAATTGAATTTCCTTCTGATTCTGCAGACCAGGAGTCTGATGACTCTGACCCTTCAGATTACCAGGACGTACGTACCCCTTACCTACCTATGAGTATTCAGATGCAGAGGAATCCAATCCCTCTGCCTCCCCTTCAGAGGATTTCTCTTTTGGTGAAACCTTGCATACCTGAAGAGAGCATTTCCGCTGGGAATGCCAGGACTATCCTCAATCCAAAAAGAGACTCTGGGAACTTTTAGATTTGCCTCAGCACAGGCCTCTCTAGCTATACCCCCTGTCCTGGATATTGTAGACGATGTCTTCTTGGAGTCCAGTCTTACTCCTGACACCTTACCACCAGCTCCTAGAAAACCTGACTGGTACTACACAGTAACCGATTCTCACAAATTTCTCTAAGAATTCTACTGCGGATCCAGAGACCATTTCCCAGGGACCTAAAGGCATTAAGGCTACTACAGCCAAAACCCTATCCCTTCAGACAGGGATTGTAGAGCTTTAGACAGATGGGGTAAGAAGGTATATACCTCTGCAACTCTTGCCATCAGGGCTTTGAATTGCCAGTTTCACATGTTGAAGTACCAGCAACATATTATGGAACTAATTAAACAAAAAATGGTGTTACTTCCAGATTGTGCAGAAAATAAAGATTTACAAGAGTTGATGCATTCTGCAAACCAAGTTAGTAAACATACTTTGCAATGTTGGTTTGATGCCTTAGAAGCATTTTGCAGGGATGCTGTCACTGGGTCTGTACTGAGAAGGCATGCTTGGCTAAAAAAAAAACAAGTCTTGCCTGACCATGTCAAAGCAAAATTACTAGATGCTTCATTAAATCAGGAGCGTTTGTTTGGCACAAAAGCAGAAGTTCTTAAAAAGATGGAAGAAAAAGCTAAATCTATGCAAACAGTCAAAGATTTCTTACAGGTGCAGCCAACTAGATTCAGTAGGCATTAGCCTTCAAAAAACTGGTCATTTCAAGTCCCTCTTAGGCCTTCTCAGTCCAAACCCAGGGGAAACAGACCACCAAGACTGCAGTCTCAGGGAATGCAGAGATCTAAACAATGGAGTGTTTCCACCTCAAAACCAGGGAGTGGTAAGCCACTCCCTTATGGAAAAAGTTCACAATGACTTTCCAATTATCCTTCCCAGCCATGCCGAACTACTTGTGCCCCTAGGAGGAAAACTCAACCTTCATGCAAAAAAACTGGATGTCCATTACTCTGGACCGATTTGGTTCTAAATATTGTATCCTAGGGATACAGATTCTACTTCCACTCACTGCCAACACCAAGCGGGTTGCCAGACCTACCTCCAAACCAGTGGGCAGAGGCTCAAAAGCAAGTACTTTCCTTTTCCATGTCAGGGCTATTCAACCTGTTCCAGTAGAACAAAGGGGACAGGGTTTCTACTCCAGACTGTTCCTGGTGCCCAGAAAAGAGAGCTCTTGACGCCCTGTCCCGGATCTATCAATTCTCAATACCTTTTTGGTGGTCCCAAAATTCAAAATGCTTACACTGCAGCAGTTATGCTAGCCAAGGATGCCTGGTTAGTCACCATAGACTTAAAAAAGCTTATCTGCACATCCCCATAAGGGAATCTTGCAGGAAATATCTATGTTTCAGGGCAGGCTCTATGCTCTAACTGTCAGTTCTCTGCACTTCCCTTTGGCTTATGTACTGTGCTTAGAGTATTCACAAAATGCCTGTCTCCAGCCATTGCATACTGCAGGCAGGCAAATATTCAAATCTACCCATACTTGGATGATTGCCTGATTCAGGCGCATAGTCAGGAATTGCTACTTCAGCACCTGGCATTTGTAAAACGACTTCTAACTTCACTGGGATACACCATCAACGAAAATAAATCACAACTGGTGCTCAGCCAACAAATTGTATTCCTGGGAGCAAGCTTGAACACAACTTCCCAGATGGCATTCCTCACTCCAGAAAAGCAGGTCCATCTGAATGGCCAACAAAATCCAGCTGTCTGCAAGGAAAATACTGCAAGCCCTAGGGTTCATGGCCTCATGCATTCTTCAAATTCCATATGCAAGACTGCATATGAGGAAACTTCAATGGTACTTAAAAGTCTCTGGTGTCAACATTCTCAGGACCTGGAAACAGTGATTCCTATCACACCTTGTCTAAGGGCAGAGTTCCTTTGGTGGGCAGAAGTGTGCAACCACAACAAGGGACTTCCATTCACTCAACCCCTCGCTGCGCAAACCCTGACAACAGACGCATCAGACTATGCAAGGGGGCTCACATGGCAGGCAAATGCATTCAAGACAAATGGAGCCCAGAACAAATTCCCCTGCATATCAATCAGAAAGCGATGCTAGCTATACAGAATGCTCTGACAGTCTTCAAATACCTTATCCTTCCAGGACAGCTCCTGATAAAGACGGACAACACCACAGTTATGTGTTACATAAACAAGCAGGGCAGGACTCATTCTTACCCACTCTGAATGTTAGCCATGGCTCTGTGGAACACAGCCTTGAGCATCTAAGTGCACCTACAAGCTCAATTCCTGCCAGGCAAGCAAAATTCACTGGCAGATGACTTGAGCAGAAATCTACTGGACCTTCATGAGTGGAAACTGGAGCCCAACTCATTCAAACTTCTAACCAAGAGATGGAGAACTCTGGAGGTGGACCTTTTTGCCTCCCCCCAAAAC
Source organism: Protopterus annectens (assembly GCF_019279795.1). Lineage (NCBI taxonomy): Eukaryota > Metazoa > Chordata > Ceratodontiformes > Protopteridae > Protopterus > Protopterus annectens. The sequence goes on from NC_056744.1 coordinate 619,658,263, forward strand.
CACCAATTGAACAAATTTTGCACCAGGAACCCTCACAGCAGAGCCTGGAAGGTGGACGGGTCCTATCCTTTACATGGGAAAACTTCTCAATTTATGCCTTTCCTCCTCTGCCCCTCCTCTCAAAAGTACTACTCAAGATCAAACAGGACAGGCCAAGGGCAATTCTTATTGCACCAGACCAGCCACGCCAGCACTGGTACCCACTCCTAAGCAGTGTGACTGCAGTGCCACCCTGGTACCTACATCAGACAACTTCCCTGCTGTCTCAGCAGGAGGGACAAATTTTACATCCACAGCTGCAAGCCCTAAACCTTGCAGCCTGGCTTATCCCATGAATACACACCATCAGCATCCCTCAGCAAACAGGTGCTGGACGTCATCCTTGAGGCCAGAAGGCCTAGTACTAGGAAATCCTATGCTGAAAAGTGGAAAAGATATTGTTCTTCGAGTCCATCTCAAGGAAAGGACACAGCTGTGCCCAACTTGCCTCAAATCCTTGATTACCTAGCAGAGCTGCTCCACAGAGACCTATCCTTCTCATCCATTAAGATTCATGCCTCTGCCATCTCAGCTCATTATAATACTGAGCCTCCTCTCTCTTCTCACCCTCTCATCAAGCAGTTCCTGAGAGGAGCTAATAATTTAAAGCCCCCCCTAGGATAGCTCCCACCCCGGTCTGGGACCTTAACTTTGTACTGGAAAAGCTCACACTTCCCCCTTTTTGAACCTCCTGCTTCAGCAGAGTTAAAATTCCTCTCTTGGAAAACAGCCTTAATTTTACTTCAGCAAGAAGAGTGTCTGAGTTACAGGCACTAATGGCAGTGGAGCCCTTCATTATTTTCCATGATGACAGGCTTTCCCTCGGGACTAACCCTTCCTTTATGCCCAAGGTGGTATCCAGTGTGGCTTTAAACCAATCCATCCATTTGTCAATCTTTTTCCCTAATCCTCAGAATAGAGGGGGAAAAGAGCCTGCACTCCTCGGACGTGCACAGACAGCTCAGGCTGTACCTTGACAGGACTAATCCTTTCAGAAAATCTGACCAGCTACTAGTCAGCTTTGCTACAGGGGCAGAGGGCAAGGTCATTTCGAAGCAAGCCATTTCCAAATGGATAGCACACTGCATCCATTTCTGCTACAAGCACCATGAAAAACCTTCCCCTCTGGGATCAGAACTCATTCCACTAGAGCTACTTCAACCTCTACAGCATTTCTCAGGGGGGGGGTCCCCACCAGGGACATCCCTGGAAGCAGCAACCTGGAGTTCTTTACACACCTTCACCAAGCATTACCACTTAACTATGTTTTCTAAATCCAGAGCTGGATTTGCTACAGCAGTCTTACAAGGCCTGCTATCCAGCCCCAACACTTCTTGACTGCCTCCACCCTTCCTCAGCTTTGGGAATCAACCCAAGTGTGATGACTGCAACAGTGAAGCACAAAGAACATAGTACAGTTGTGTACACTTACCATAAATGTAGTTGTTCGAGTGTATTCACTGTTGCAGTCCTGGATGTTCATGTTTCACTGTTGCAGTCATTACATTTGGGTAATCCTGCTGGCAGGTTGCCCTCAGTCGGCCTGAATTCCAAAGTCCTGGGTCCTGCGTCGGCTGCTGTCACCCCTTCCCTGACGTCAGGTCGTCAGGGGGTATAAAAGAAGCAGTAGACGCCATTTTCTTTAGTCTTTCTTGCCTCGTGGTGCCCGAAGCAAGTGTTCGAGTTTCAGATCCGAAGTTTTCAATAAAGCTAAGTACCCCGTTGGGGAAACTTTTTTCTTGCTCCAGACCGATGTCAGAAAAAGTAAATATATTTATTTCTTGTGGAAAGCAAATACCTCATAAGGACTTTCATTCTTACTGTATTCCTTGCCTAGGCCCTGATCACAATGTTTCTGGTTGTCGGTTTTGTGCTAGATTTAACCAACGCACTATTAAGCGTCTGTATGATTTTGCTTTAAACTATTTTGGACGTCAGTTTAATTATCCAGAAATGTCGTCGGATAGTCATCCGACTACCGGAGTTCACAAAAAATGCAAGGAAAAGAGAGAGATAGACAACCGAGGCCCAAAACCAACGACGAAGCTTCTCCTAAGCCAGTCGCCAGTTCTCAGTGAGGTGCTTTCGCAGCCCCTGACGTCCGCTACTTTAGAGTCGCAGGCTGCTACCGACTCCCATGTGGAGTCGGCCATGCCGCTGGAAACTCAAGGTATTGGATCCTCGGATACTATTCCTTCAGATGGTTCTGGAGCCACTGAGCAGGCACCGGCTTCTGCGTGTTTATTCAGACCTAAACATCTTTACATTAAACCGACTTCAGCTTCAAAGGCAAAGACTAAAACACCTTCTAAAGCAAAGAAACAAACTCAAAAGCCATATTGACAGGCCTCTATGCCCAAAAAACAGATGCTCAAAATGGCCAAAGACTTGATTACCTTGATCAGGGGTACCCATCCCCCTCCAGATAAGAGGCCTAGGCAAGAGACTGACTATGAATCTTCAGATTAGGTTGCTATTTCTTCTGATTCCTCTTCTGATCAGGAATATTCTCGCTCCCCCTATGAGGATTCTGATGCTGAAGAATCTGTACCTTCAGCTTCTCCTCCAGAGGACTATTCTTTTGGGGAAACCTTTCATACCATGAGGGAGCATTTCCACTGGGAGAGCCAAGATTTTTCAGAATCTAAAAAGAGGCTCAGAGATTTCCTTTTACTACCTCAACACAGGCCATTAGCCATTCCACCTGTGTTAGACATTGTAGATGATGTGTTTTCGGAGTCTAGTCTTACCCTTGACTCCTTACCTCCAGCTCCTGTTAAGCCTGACAGATACAGGGTTCCTGACTCTCATAAATTCCTTTTTAAAAACCCTGCTGCAGGCCCAGAAACTATTTCACAGGGTCCCAAAGGAGTTAAGGCTTCCACAGCAAAAAACCCTACCCCCTCTGACAGAGATTCCAGGACACTGGATAGAGGGGGGGGGGGTTACACATCTGCTACCTTGGCTATAAGGGCCTTAAACTGTCAGTTTCATATGCTCAGATATCAACAACATGTCATGACATTGCTTAAACAGAAAATGTTGTTAAACTCTGAATGTGCAGAAAACAAGGAAATGCAGGATTTGTTGCATGCAGCTGAACAAGTTGGAAAGCATACTTTGCAATGTGGTTTTGATTCTTTGGAGGCCTCCTGCAGGGCATGATTACGGGTTCTGTAATTAGGAGGCATGCTTGGTTAAAGGAACAAAATCTGCCTGATCATGTCAAAGTTAAATTATTAGATGCACCTTTACAGCATGATACATTGTTTGGTGTTAAGGCAGAAGTGTTAAAGAAAATAGAGGACAAAGCTAAATCTATGCAAACTGTCAAAGATTTTTTTACAAGTACAACCCCCTAGGTTTAGTAGACACTGGCCTACAAAAAAATTGGTCCTTTCCTATGTCAGACAGATCACAAAGAGGCAGATCCAGATGCCCTAGAGGTAGATCCCAGCCGCAAGGTTCATACAGGTCAAAGCAATGGGGTGCTTCTACCGCCAAAGTTGGAGAAGATAAATCACAACCATACAGGAAACAGTCCCAATGACTTCCCCCTGCCTGCACCAAGCACTTATCTCCTGGCAGAGCCCTTAGGGGGAAAATTAGCACTTTTTTCTCAAAATTGGCACATTATAACCCAGAACAAGTGGGTTCTAAATATCGTGCCACAAGGCTACAAGTTCCATTTCCATACCCTGCCAAAGGCAAACGGCTGGCCAGATATGCCAAAAAAATCAATGGGCAGAGGCGCAAAAACAAGTCTCATCCCTCATGGACATGGGGGCCGTTCAACCATTACCAGAGCAAGAGCGGGGACAAGGATTTTACTCAAGACTGTTCTTGGTACCCAGAAAGGACAAGGCCTGGAGACCAATACTGGACCTATCTATTCTGAACACATTCCTGGATATACCAAAATTCAAGATGTTGACTTTGCAACAACTTCTGCCCATGCTGGGCAAGAACGCTTGGCTTGTGACTTTAGACCTAAAAGAGGCATACCTACATGTCCCAATCAGACAATTATGCATAAGATACCTCAGATTCAAAGCTGGCTCAGTGCATTACCAATTCTCTGCACTGCCCTTTGGCTTATCTACTGCACCCAGGGTCTTCACAAAGTGCCTGGCACCAGTAATTGCATTCTGCAGACAGAGGAATACAAATATATCCTTAATTGGGTGACTGTCTAATTCAAGCAGAGAACAAGGGCATTCTTCTACAGCATCAGGCGTTTGTGAAAAGACTTCTAACATGCCTAGGGTACACAGTCATCGAAAAGAAATCAAAACTAGTACCCTCTCAAGAGATAATATTCCTGGGTGCAAGCTTAAATACAACTGCCCAGATGGCTTATCTCACGCCAGACAAACAAAGGCAACTGATTACCTATTTCAATATGTTGGCAACAAAGGCCCAGTTATCTGCAAGAAAAATTCTGCAGGCTTTGGGCTTCATGGCATCCTGCATCCTACTAATTCCGTATGCAAGACTGCATATGAGGAAACTTCAATGGTACCTAAAAAGTGTTTGGACTCAACATTGCCACAGCCTGGAAACAATGATTACTCTCATTCCCTGCCTGCAACAGTAGTTTCGATGGTGGGCAAAGGCTTGTCACCAAAACAAGGGACAGCCATTCACATTACCCCCCAGCCAGGCAGACACTAACAACAGATGCATCAGATTATGCCTGGGGGGCCCACATGGCAGGAAGATGCATTCAGGGCACATGGTCCTCAAACCAAATGCATCTACATATCAATCAAAAAGAGATGCTGGCTGTTCAAAATGCCCTAACAGCCTTCAAGGACCTACTTCATCCGGGACAACTACTGATAAAGACCGACAACACCACGGTCATGTGGTATATAAACAAGCAGGGGGGCACACATTCTTACCCCCTTTGCAGATTAGCCATGACTTTGTGGGACACAGCATTGACTTACCAAGTACATCTGTAGGCACAATTCCTGCCAGGAAGGAAAAATACTCTGGCAGACTAACTAAGCAGAAACCTCATGGATCCCCATGAGTGGCACCCGGATCCACAAGTCTTCAGCATGATAACAAAGAAATGGGGATGCCCGGACATAGATCTATGTGCCTTCCCTCACAACTACAAACTAAAAAAATTCTGCACAAGGACTTATCACAGACAAGCATGGAAAGTGGACGCCCTATCTTTCAGCTGGAAAAACTTATCACTATATGCCTTTCCCCCACTGCCTCTCCTCCCCAAGGTACTCCTAATGGTCAGACAGGAGAAGCCACAGATGATACTGATTGCCCCAGACTGGCCCCGCCAGTACTGGTATCCAATCCTAAGGAACTTGTCTCAATGCCCAGCTTGGACCTTACCTCAAATACCTCATCTACTGTCCCAGCAAAACAATCAGATCCTGCACAGCCAACTCAGGACTTTAAACCTGCAGCATGGCGGATAACGTAGTTATACAAAACACACCTCTCCGTAAAGCTGTGATGGGTGTCATTTTGGAAGCCAGAAGGCCTAGTACTAGAAAATCTTATGCTGGAAAATGGAAGAGATTCTGTGCTTGGAACTAGGCACAAGGAACTGATACAGCTGTGCCAAATATTCCTCAGATTTTGCAATACTTAACTGAGATGCTGGACAAAGGCCTATCTTTTTCATCTATTAAAATTCATGCCTCTGCCACTTCAGCTCATTACAATACAGAGCCACCAATCTTTTCTCATCCCTTATTTAAACAGTACCTCAGAGGAGCCAAAAATTTAAGGCCTCCAAGGAGATCACCAATGCCTGCATGGGACCTCAGCTATGTTTTGGAAAAACTCACCCTGCCTCCTTTTAAGCCAGCTGCTACAGCTGATATAAAGTTTTTATCTTGGAAAACAGCTCTGCTCCTAGCAATAACTTCTGCAAGACTAGTTTCAGAGCTACAGGCACTCATGGCTGTGGAACCTTTTATCATTTTTTATCCAGACAGGGTCTCTTTGAGGACAAACCCAACATTTATGCCTAAAGTGGTGTCCAGTGTGGCTGTTAACCAAACTATTCATCTGCCAACTTTTTATCCAAATCCACCGAACAAGGGTGAGAGAATTCTGCATTCTTTGGACGTACACAGACAGCTTAGATTCTACTTGGACAGAACCAAAGTTTTCAGAAAGACACAGCAATTGCTAATGACATATGCTGCAGGATCATAAGGAAAGGCTATCTCAAAGCAGACTATTTCAAAGTGGATAGGCCACTGCATTTGTTTCTGCTATTTACACCATGGCAAGCCAGTGCCTAAGGGCATTAGGCCACATTCAACCAGAGCTGCGGCCACTTCAGCAGCCTTCCTCAGGGGAGTACCAACCAAGGACATTTTAGAGGCTGCTACTTGGAGTTCAGTGCACACATTTACAAAGCACTATCATCTGCCACTCTACTCTAAATCCAGGGCAGGCTTTGCCACTGCAGTTCTGCAGGGCCTCATAGCCGCTCCTAATGCTGTTTAGTTCCAGCCTCCCAACCATAGCTTTGGGACTCTACCCAAATGTAATGACTGCAACAGTGAAACACGAAGAACATAGTACAGTTGTGTACACTTACCATAAATGTAGTTGTTAGAGTGTATTCACTGTTGCAGTCCAGGTTACCCACCCACCATCCGCCTTTCATCTGATGGAACCTATCTTTCCTTCTCTGATTTATGCAACCTATGTGGTGTATTTGCTTGTAGATGAAGGTAAAGTTTATATTGGTGCATGTATTTTTATATATATAAATTTTGGCTACCCTTTTAGGGGGCACCTGACATCTGGGGCAAGAAAAACTAAAGAAAATGGCGCCGGCTGCTTCTTTTATACCCCTGACGACCTGACATCAGGGAAGGGGTGACAGCAGCTGACACAGGACCCAGGACTTTGGAATTCAGGCCGACTGAGGGCAATCTGCCAGCAGGATTACCCAAATGTAATGACTGCAACAGTGAATACACTCGAACATCTACAATTATGGTAAGTGTACACAACTGTACTTTTGCCTCCCTCCAGCCCCCCTAGCTTTCTCTATCCTTTTTACCTATCCTCTTTATGGCCATCTTTTATAGCTTCGTGTTTTTGGGGGCTCCTGACATCTAGGGCAAGAAAAACTGATGTAATGGCATCAGCTACATGTTTTATACCCCTTATGACCTGACGTTATGGCAGAGGCAACAACATCCGACGCAGAAATCCCAAGACTCTGGTATTCGGGCCGACTGGGGGGTACCTGCAGGCAGATAACCCAAGTGTGATGACTGCAACCGTGAATACACTCGAACATTTACATTTATGGTAAGTGTACACAACTGTACTTTCCTTTACTTGTATTTTACCTCCTTCTTCCTTTCGGGCTTTGGCCCTTCTTTCTTCTGTACTTGTAGAGTTATAGTTCTATAGGTTCTTAGTTTTGTAGTGTTTTATTAGTAAATAGTTCATTCTTTTTGTTGTGAATCCTACAGGGTTTAAAGGTGTGCCAAGTGTGAGAGGAAGAATGTACACTCGGACACACATGATAGGTGTGTTTAGTATTTAGGGCCAGCTCATCTGGACACCCCTTGTGGCTTCTGTGAGGGGTTCAATCCGGGAGCCATTCAAGAAAGAAAGAATAAATTGAAATTGAAGGGGCTTATGCCCGCCCCTCTCCTTCACCAGGGGCTCAAACCCCCCTGCAAGGATTTGCTCAGCTCCGAGGCAAAGAAAAGGTGGCATAAGGAGGCCAGGGGTTTTCGGAGCCACATGCCAAGGCTCCGAAGGTTTCAGATCCAAGGACATTGGTGCCAAGGCCTATGTTGACTTCATCGAATCCGATTGACTGAAAGGATCCGGTGACTTAAAAGTCGAAGGCTCACTCGGAGCCAATGTCCCTGGATCTGAGTAATGTACTTTGGATCAGTAGATTCCCAGATCTGCAATACACTTCTAGGTTTCCAGGGAGATCCATCACTTCAGTCTCTCCTAGCATGCCATCCAAGTTCCTGCAAACCCCCAGGCATTCTCGTCCATCTTTAGTGGCATTTTCCAGATCCTCTCAGATCCTTTATGACAATGTGGACAAAATGGTCAGATCTGTCATCAAGGCCCAGGTTCAGATGGGGTTTCTTCCAGCTCCATCCCCTCATGTGTCCACGTCTGTCCCATCAACTTCTTTTTCTCCTTCAGCAATCTGTTTGTTTCGGAGCCCAAGGACAGTAGTCCTTTGAGGGATTCGGGGTCTGATCAGAGGCCTCTTGTTTTCTCGACTCCGACTGTTACTTGACTGCCTCTGCTCTGAGATCTTCCGATCAGTGTGTCCTGGATCTGGGATGTTGCGACTGGATCGAAAGTGTGAGGTTCAGCTCAAGTTTTCTTGGGTCTATCCATTCCCCTTGGCGCTTCAGTCCTCGACAGTGTGGGTTAGGTTCTGTCTGGGAATTGGGGTTATGGTGAGCTTCCTCCTCCTTCCTCAGGAGCTTCGGCTCCTAGGGAGTTCGGTGGGGTCTCCCCAGGACCTTTGGCCTTCCAGGTTATAGAAAAGGCCTTCTCTGTTAGCAGAGTGATGGACTCTTTGACTGCTGCTGCACCCGATGTGCTGACATTGGATTGAGGCTTGGGTCTATCATTTATCCAGAGTCAGCCCGTCTCAAAGGACCTTCAGCATGTTCCACCAGAGGTGGCCCCTTCCTCTTCCAACTCCTTTCTTAAATATCCCACTGAGGAGATCCCACTGAAGAGGATGTCCAAAAGGAGGCACTTGGACTCCCCTCTTAAGTCCCTCACTGACCATAACAGATTACAGTGAGGAAGAGGGTTCCTATTAAATGATCTAAGATGCATTCTTTCGAATACATCTTGATCGAACTTGAAAGCACGAAAAGGCAAAATAGCGAAATGGCATATAAGTGAATTCCTGGGAAAGAAATTGCTTGGCTGCTTCCGTTACTTTAGGATTTTCGTGACTGTAGTGTGATCGTGGAGTTGGTATGTTTAAGTAGGGGGGGGTGTCGGTGACGAAGCCCCCCACTTTATGTAATGTTTTACAATGGTTTTTTTTTTTTGTGGAACAGTGATTAATTGCTGTTCTAAGCATTCAAGATTGTAAGATTTCGTTTTCATGGGTTCGATAAATCATCATCCGCTTTTTTAAGCATTCGATGATTTAACATAGACCCGAGGAAGAGGAGTCTCCCAAATTGCCACTGGATGAAGTCTCTTTCGCAGACGGCTTAGCGATCTTGAAGTAAAAAGGTGGCTGGTCTTCCAAAAAACCCTTTTCAAAGGAATCTGTATTCCTGGAGGCCTTCAGGATGGGACCATCTACATCTTGGGTAGTCCTCCCGGCGAACGCACTTATAGACCTTATCAGCCATTGTGCCTGGAAGGGGCCAGACACCATAGAACCAGTGCCAAAGTGACTGGACAAAATTCTTTCACCACTGGAGGACCATGCTTTCTGGAGTAAAGACATCCCAGTTGACGCTATGGTGGTGGCAACTACTACCAGGTAAGAGCTCGTCCAGTTGAGCTTAGCTGTCCGTCCACCAAACAGGGTGTCCAGAGGGATGGACAAGTTCGGGAAGCATGCTTGTGCCTCAGCGACATTTTCACTGAGGGCACTCAATTATCTGGCACATGTTATTCATCTTCAGAGAGACCTGGTGGTTAAAGAACTCTCTGAATCCTTGATAGAGTGCATGCTTAAGGAGCAGTTTGATAAGATTTCTCCTAAGCGAACCACTTTTACTTTCCATGAGACTTGTTTCCCACTCAGCGGAGGGATCTTCAAGGGGAGCCAGCACCAGCATTGCGATACATTGTCATGATTGGATGAGGCTATGTGATTTTGCAGAGGCCTTTAAGGCGTCTTTTGTCAATGCTCCCTCTGGTTCCTCACTGTTCAGACCTTAATGTACTCTAGGAATCAGAGAGGCTAAGAAAACTTGGTTCGATAAGTCACAAGGTTCCTTTCCTGATCAAAGCGGAATGTTCTCCTCCAGAGGCATAGGAGGAGGCTGTAATGGGAGAAGCCACCCAAGAGGCAGAAGGGGCCCGCAAAACCAGGGCTTTAGGGAACCTTTTTCAAACCAGCCCTTTAAGCACTCCTGAAGTGCTGCCCGACTGTCCAAATCTGGAGGCAATCAGGCGTCATTTTTCTCTAAAGGTGAAGTCAAGCACCTGGGCCCAAATTACGACAAACGCTTGTGGGCGAAGCATTATATCCAGTGGTTACTACATTCTCTTTTCTCTTCCCCCACCAAAGATTCAAAAGAAGCTCCCTGACATTCCACCCAGTCAGCGAGAGCTGGCAGTTACCGAAATCATCAAACTTCTGCAAAAAAAGAGTCATCCAAGGGGTCCCAACAGATCAGAAAGGGTCCGGAACTTAGTCCCATTTCTTTTTGGTACCAAAGGAAACAGGGGACCTATGCCCCATTCTGGACCTAAGCAATCTCAACTTGTACGTGAAGAAGGTCATGTTTCAGATGGTAACGCTTCAGTCCATCCTCCTGTTGCTGAGGAAGGGCGATTGGATGTGATCTGTGGATTTCAAGGGCACATACTATCACATAAAAATATGCAGGTGCTCTTGAAGTCATCTGCTCTTCCACCTGGGAGCCAATCACTTCCAATTTTGAGCCCTGCCCTTTGGTCTCACCACAGCACCCCCCCCCCCCCAGATGTTTACCAAATGTATGGCAGTGGTCACAGCTCATCTCTGACTGCAAGGGTTTCGGGTATTCCCGTACTTAGATGATTGGCCCCTGACTGCTCCCACTCAGCATCAGCTGACTCAGGCCAGAGACCATCTTTACCAATTTTCCCAATTTCTAGGCATTACCATAAACTTAGACAAGTCATAACCAGTGCTGGTTCAAACCTTGGAATTCATTAGAGTCCAGCTGAACACCATTACTCAAATAGTTCCTTTGACACAGCATCGTATAGACACATCGAAATTTCAAGTTCAAGCCATTCTGGATCTCCCTTCTCCTCCAGCCAGTTTGATTCTATGAGCTCTGGGGTCCATGGCAGCTGCTATACTTTTTTGTTCCTCTAACCAGGTACTATATCCACATTCTTCAATGGACACCATCTGTTCAGTGGTCTGTTCTGCATCAGGCCCTATCTGCTCCTATCAGGCTGACAAACATTTGCAGGTCCCATCTGCGATGGTGGATTCAAGCAGATCTGACAATCAGCAGACCTTTCATTCTCCCCCTTTCAACCACTGTGACCATGGACGCTTCCCATCTAGGGTGGGGGTGGAGCTTTTCCAAGGGAAGATGGTCCTAGACACATAGACTCTAGTAGAGACCAGTCTGCATGTCAGTGTCCTAGAGATGAGAACGGTCCTTTTATCATTGCAAGCCTTTCAGGAGGCTGTCCCTCTAGGGACAATTGCTATTCACACATACGACATGTCAGTAGTCTGGTACATCAACAAGCAAGGAGGAACCCGTTTGTACCCTCTCTGCAGAGAGGCCATGAGGATCTCTGAATGGGTGATCTCTTTGAACTGTTTTCTGCTTGCAACACATGTACCAGGGAAATCCAACATGTTAGCAGACAGGGTCAGCAGATCTGTACTGATGCCCCATGAGTGGTCCCTCAATCAGTCGGCAGCAAACAAGATTTTCGACCATTGGGGTTGTCCCTGCTGCGACCTCTTTGCATCCCCTTACAATAACAAATGCAGTGGTTACTTTGTTCCGATTCCCCCTTCAGGGAGTTCTCTGAGGGATGGTTTGGTCTACGATTGGCCCTCCCAGTGTCCTTTATGCTTATTCTCCTCTTCCTGTGATCCCAAAATTTCTCCAGAAAGCCAAATGGTTGAAAAGCACAGTTATCCTCATTGCCTGATTTTGGCCTCATCCGATGTGGTTCCCCTTCCTCTGGTCTCACCTCAAACTTCCTCCATGGATGCTGGAACCCAAACTGGACCTTCTTTCTTACCCAACAGTAGGACTCCACCCCAGTCTCCCCACACTCAAGGTAAATGCATGGTTTCTCCAGTTCCCATGATTGCTAGAGGATCCAAGTTCTCTTCTCCAGTCAAAGCCATCATTTTGGCCTCTCAGAAAGTGTCTACTAAAAAGATGTATAAGAGTAAGTGGAAAAGATTTTCTATTTGGGCTACCAGTAATCATGATGATCCTTTTTCAACCCCGGTTCCTTTGATTCTGACTTTTCTAGAATTATAATGTAAGCAAGGCTCTAGTTTTGTGACCATTAAGCTCCAGTTGGCAGCCATATACAACTTCCATTCAGGATTATCTTCGGGGTCTGTTACTTATGCCAGGTTATGTAAAGCCTTTATGAAAGGTAAGACCTCCAATCAAAGACCCTACTCCTCCATGGGATTTGACTGTCGTTCTGCAAGCCTTGAGGCAAAGCCCCTTTGAACCAGCTAATGATTTATATTTATAACTGGTGTCTTACTTGTGAGTTAGGCCCTATAAATAGAGTAGTTTTAATTTATTTTTGTATTAATTTTTGTGTTAAACATGTTTTGAGCCTGCGTATTTTGATTTTTCTAATCGACATGTCAGGGCAGTACTGATTCCTAATGTCTTGTCATCTTGTTTGACGTTCCTAATTCCAGTGGCACCTCAGAACCTGATCATCTAGCTTTGGGAAATGGGGGTACAGACTAGCTTCTGAAGGTTCTGATGTATGTAATGTCTCGCATCCTGTTTGAGGTATAGTGTTTTTATTGGTCATCTGTTCTTGCATTCAATTCTTGTCTAGAATATGTATGCTAACAAACAAGCTCTGTAACTCTGCTTTTAAAATTCCCTCCTTTGTCACTCTGTTAATGTGGTCTGTGTTGATGTATCCACTCAGATTTTTATACAGTGTTCAGAAGAGGCTGTCTGAGAATCTTTGATTAAATGGTCGATGTTTATCACTGCCTGTGAGTAAAAGCTGTTTATCAAAGCTGAATTTGCCTTTTGCTTTATGTTAAACTGCCTTGATTACATTTTCAGAGTGAGTTTGAAAAGTATTACAAGAAGCATCACTTATGAAGTTCCCAAGAATAGGAAATGGGAACACGTTTTGTTTTTCAACCATATTGATTTAAATGTAAACCTCTCAAATCCTTATGGAAAATTGCTTGGGAAATTTTTAAATATGTAATAAAAATGTAAGACCTATTAAAATGGCCTACTGAATAAATTTTCTTATTAGAGACTGAGCCAGAATTCATTTTAAGTTCAATTAAAATACTCTTGTTCTGTTTGTATTTGTTTAAGTACATTAATGGTTTAAAAGTCTGACAAAATGAGACAACCCGAGAAATTGTGCATTAATGTCTTTCTTTCCTTTTTACTTATTTTCTTGGATTCTAGTAGTAGTGATTCTATCATTCTGTATACACGTGCTGCACAAAGAAATAAAGGCATGAAAAGTCTGCAAATGGGTTTCTTTCAGTAACATTTGACCATAGCTGAAAGGAACTTTTTTACTTTAAAGTTTTCAGTCTCTGTCACTTGACTTCAAGCTATTCATTGTCTGATCATTTCCCATTCAGAGTGTTCAGTTTTACACTGAACATTTTGTTTCATTTCTTAACCTAGGGTGAGGGTGGGGGGTGAGGATGTCTTTGTAAGCCTGCCTGAATAAGCCACGTCTTCAGCTACCCATTCTTAAACTGTGATCCCTACTGTGAGTTTCCCAGCCTGTAGCTTATAAAGGTTCCATCTTCCCTTATTCTCACAAAGGACTGCCACGGTTATCACATTTCACGTTCGACATTAGCAGCATTGTATCACTTTCCCCTTCCAGATTAATAAAATTAATTGTTGCTTTTGGTTTGTATAATAGGTTAATTTTCTGTGATCAGGTTTTGCCTTCTTCACTCCATCTCTTTGGATAAATCGTACCCATGCTGCAGTTTATAACAGAAGATATGGTTTGTATAGGTTATCACAAGCTGAGCCCTAGCAGACTGTTCTGCTACATAGTGTAAAAATCCAGCTGTTAATAACGATATTGTTGAATTGACTGATCTAGACATGCTGGTAAATTTTGATTCCTATGCATTTTTGTGAACAACACGTTTGTGGGCGTGTTACCTTATACTGTACCACAGGATCTAAGGAGATTACTAGGCTATCGATCCAGAGGTCATTTTAAGCCTAGCTGTTTCAACCCAACGTCATACCATAAAAGTACTAGTCAATACCCAAGATTCCATTTAGTGATGACTGCCCATGTTCAGGAGGGTTGTGGGCATTATCTCTGATGAGAATTTATGGTGATCCATCCACTTGTCCAGGTTCCTCTTGAACAGTGTCATAGACATGCTCGGTTTCACATGAATTGGTAGCCTGTTCCAAATATGTGGCAGTTGCTGGGAGATAAATCTGTCCCACCAGCATGTCCTATTTAAGTCACAGGCCATATTTAAGTCCCTGGAACAGGTAGCCTTAGACCCATTTGATTTACAAATATGGCATACCATGCATCTGGGTTGTCTAGTAAGCTTGTGTGTCTGAAGTGGGAGAGGGGCATTTCTGAAAGAGACTTGATATATCAGTTGCCTTCCTTTTGTATGACTAGAGTGGTATACTTTACTTATTTTTACTACTTAGAAGTGTGTTGCTTTGGCATTGCTCAGGAGACACCTTAAGGATCTCACCTTGCTGCATTTCATGGATGTTTGCATAGCTGAATGTTCACTATTTATGTGTTGCGACAGCTGGAGGTGTTTACAGAGCGAACCATGTGTTTAGCACAGGCACAGTTCAGTAAAGCCTGGCTTGATGCAGTGGTATACCCCCATCTGTCTAGGAAGCCGTGGAATGGAGAGCTGTTTCATCACAGCAGGCCCCCCCCCACCTCACATTACGTAATGCTGGACTACAGTCTAGCTGGCCCTGGAAGAATACAACTCCTTGTTAATGGAGGCAGATTTAATGACATATAAAAAAAAAGCAATCAAGCACTTGCTCAAATAAAAATGAGAAATATTTAATAACTATGATAATTAACCATACTTGAGTAGAGTTGCACAGCTGTCTAGTTTACTGTAGACTGAAGTGAAGTGAGATAAAGTCCACCAGTAAAATCTGAAAATCTGCAGATGACTTAGTATACAGGCATTCCAGACTACACAATGCCAGAGTATGGCACATTTATCTTAGCACAGTCAAATGCAGCTTGGCAGTTGTACTGTACACCAGATGGAGATGAGAGAGTTGTCTCCCTGAAGAGCAAAGCTTGCCTTTCCTCTTTCTGATCCCCCATAATGCTGACTGACTGTTGACAAGTTATCTGTCTCAGCACGTAAATGTCTCATAGTGTTCCTCTTGAGAAATGTTATTTTTATGAGTTTAAGTCCATCCAAGATTTATTCATATTTATAATTTTGTCTCTGTTATTGCTGCTTTGCATTTCTGGGTGATAGCACAGACCAGCTGCTGCATGTTTTTGCCTTTGCACATACCAGTAGAGTTAAAATTCAGTGATAGGTTGCACTATATTCTTTTCATAAGACATTCTTATTGTGTCTGGATTCCAAGCCTGATCACTCAGTAATGAACGTCATATCTTATTGCAGATGTAGCAGGTTTTCTGTGCATTTAATTTGCTTGCTGACAAACTTCAGATTGCATCTCTGTTTAGAAGACAGTAGGAGTTGACATGTTTCCTAATAAATATGTCTCTGGCTGTCAAAATCTAAATAAATAAGTCACAGTCGTTTTCCTGTTATATATTTTTTCTGCCAGTCTGAGGCACACTTTAACTCATTTCTATTCACAAATTTTAAATACAGCTATCACATTGTGTATGCATATTTATTACGTCTGCTGTATATTTCTTAGCATTGGATTTAGGATTTGCAGAGAAGCACTGCCAATGACTTGTACTGTTTAGTATGAAATAACGTTGAGAGGTTATAAATGTTAATTATGTATCAAGTGGAGATATTTAGATTTTGGAGTTAACTGGAGTTAGGGTATCACTGTGAGGGACATGAGTGTGGTAATGCACATATCCTCAACTTGTGTGATTCATTTGTCACTATATATAAAATATCACCCTTTCTCTGAAGTGCACTGACCTTTGAAATGCTTTAATATTAAGTTAGAGAGAATGCAGGAGCAAGAAAAATATGCAGTAAGCTTTAACCCCCCCCCAGAAAAATCTGTGTTGCAAAATACATAAAAATAGAATTTTGAACCTTTTCATCTGAAACAGTATTTATACTCTCATATCTTGTAGTGGTTCCCTATACTCTGTTTATAGCACACCTGCAATGAACTGCTGTACTATACTACCATCAGAAATAAGTCCTGCTAGCTGCAAATATGTGTCATAATGGAAAGATCTAGCAGTTTACCTTTACTCATGTCATAGCCAACAGTGAAGATTTACGTCATTATATAAAGGTTTGTCCGTTTTCTTATCCTCTTGTTATAACCAAAAGGAATACACTTAGTGACCCAAATGCAACAAATCCTTCTGTACTGGGAATAGTCTATTGTTATGTAAACCCCTTTAAGGGCAGTCCTTCTTATTGACTTCGTTAGTCAGTAAAATAAGGTGCTGTGCTTGAAAAATAATTACATCATACCACATCTCTGTCTGTATGCAGGATCGTCCCTATTTTGGCAGTTCTGTGAAAAAAGAGAGATTTGAAGACAAAAAATATTTCCTATAGCTGCTTTAACAGTTGAATAAAACAAATATTTTGTATCTGAAATATCACCTTAATATGATATGAAACAGTAGGAACAGTTCACATTCTGCAAAAGTGTGCTGGGCTTTTATTTTGGCCATAAAATGAAGAACACACTCTTACACTGGTTATAGGTATAGTTTGCTCTGTGAAATGTCATGCTTCTATAAAAACTGTGTGGACATCTGTAAAGGTGGTAACTACCAGGAGCAATGGTAAAACAGTCTCTAACAAAAAGAAGAATATTTAAATAATAATACCTGATAGAGCTAGAATTATGATTGAATTAAACTCTTAAGCCAGGAGGGAATAAATAAAAAAAAAATAAATGATACTTGCATTTAACCAAGTATTACTTGCAGTAAGATCATTTAATTATATTTTGTTGTTTTTATTTTTTTATCTGATCTGTAAGATTACTGCGCTTGTTGCATACATACTTGATTACTGATCATCTCATACACTGACTAGGCATCCCTGCAGTCATAGGAGAGGATGTCTCATAAAAAGGACCATCACCTTTGTGAGACCACTCTTATTATGATGGTCATTAGGTACTTCTGTGACACTAAGGACATGAAGGACTTGAACTGAAAATCAAAAGGACTTGGTGTCTCAATGGTTAATATCTCTCTCTCAGGTCACCCTG
>NC_056744.1:619678134-619868134 GCF_019279795.1 Protopterus annectens
ACCCAATAAAAATAAGAAAAAAAATAAAAAAAAAAATTTAAAAAAAACCCAAACCAAAATAAAAAAAAAAATATTTTTAGAAAAAAATAACTTTTAAAAATTAATCTCACACTTTTAAAAAAATTAAAATTTTTTAAAAAAAAAAAAAAAAATAAATTTTAATTTTAAAAAAAAAAAAAAAATTTTTGGGGGGGAAAAAAAAAATAAAATTTTAAAAAAAAGGGGGTTTGGGGCCCAAAAAATAAAAAATAAAAATAAAAAATTTGAAATTTTTAAAATTTTTTTTGGGGGGGGGTTTTTAAAAATTTAAATTTTAAAAAAAAATTTTTAAAAAATTTTTAAATTTTAAAAAAAAAATTTTTTTTTTTAAAAAAAAAAAAATTTTTGATAAATTTTTTAAAAAATTAAATATTTAAAAAAAATTTTTTAAAAAAGAAAAATATAAAAAAAAAATAAAAAAGATATTTTATAAAAAAAAAAATAAAATAAAAAAAATAAATTTTATTTTTTTTTTTTAAAAAAAAAAAAGGAAAAAAATAACAAGGTTTTTAACCACATTTTTGGGGAAAAAAAGGGGGGTTTTGTTTAAAAAAAAAAAATTTTTTTAAATTATTTTTTTTTTGGCAATGAAAAGATATATTAATAAAAAAAAAAAACCCCCCAAAAATTTAAATTTTAAACAATATATTAAATAAGGGGAAAAAAAAAAATAAAAAAATTAAAAAAAATTAAAAAAATAAAAAAAAAAATAAAAAAAAATAAAAAAAAAAAAATGAAAAAAAAAATAAAAAAAAAATAAAAAAAAAAATTTTTTTAAAAAAAAAGGGGGGGGGGTTTTTTTTAAAAAAAAACCCCCAAAAAAAAAAAACCCCCCCCATTTTCCCCCCAAAAAATTTGCGGGAAAGGCTAGAAAATTTTTAAATATAATAAGGGGAAAAAAAATTTAATTTGAAAATGAAAATAAAAATAAAATAAATAAAAAAAAAAAAATTTTTTAAAATGAAAAAATATGAAAATACCCAAAAAAAAAAAAAAAATTTATAAAAAAAAAATAAATATATATATTTTTAAATATACAAAACAATAATATATTTAAAATATATTAATTAAAATTTTAATAATAAAAAATAAATAAAAATATGATAAAAAATTTAATTTTTAAAAAAAAAAAGATATTTTAATGTATAAATAAACAAAAAAATTTTTAAAAAATATTTTAATATAAAGAAAAAAAAAAAAATAATTAAATATATATAGGAAATTTTAAATTTATTTTAAAATTTAAAAAGAAAAAAAAAATAAAAAAAAAAATTTTAAAAAAATGAAATATAAAAATTTAAATAATAAATTTTAAATATAATAATATTTTTATAATAAAAATAAAAAAAAAATTTTTTTAATAAATTAAAATAATAAAAAATAAATCCAAAATTTTTTAAAAAAAAAAAAATAAAATAATTTAAAATAATAAAAAAAATATTTTTTAAAAAATTAAATTTTTTAATAAAAATTTTTAAAATTATTTTAAATTTTTTTAAAAAAAAAAATTTTTTTTTTAAAATTTTTTTAAAAAAAAAAATATTAAATATAAAAAATTTAATACTTTTAAAAAAAATTTTAAATTTATTTATATAAAAAATATGGAATAAAAAAAAGAAATAAATATTAAAAAATAAAAATTTAAAAAAAAAAAAATTAAAAAATAATATATAAAAAAAAATTTTTTTTTGGGGGTTTTTAAAACCCAAATTTTGTTTTTTAAAGGGGTTTAAAAAATTTTATTATATAATATAATATTTTTTGAATTTAAAATAAATAAAATTAAATTTTAAAATTAAAAAAATTTTTATAATAATATAAAAAAAAAAATTAATAAAATATTTTTTTTTAAAAAAACATTTTTTTATATATAAAAAAAAAATTTTTTTAAAAAAAAATAATTTTTTAAAAAAAATATTAAAAATTTTTTTTCCGCAAAAAATTTTTTAAAAATTAAATTTTAAAATTTTTATTATATATAATATATATTTTAATTATATATTTGTTTTTTTAATTATATATATTTTTTAATATTATATATAATAATTTATTTATAAAATATATATATATATAATATTTAATATTTTTTTTGTTTTTAAATATTTTTTTTTAATTAATATTTTTGGGTTGTTCTTTTTTTTATAATATATAAAAATATATAATTATAAAAAGGGGTTGTTTTTTTTTAAAAAATATTATATAAAAAAATTTTTAATAAATTTTAAAAAATTTATTTTTTAATATAATATTTTTTATAATATTATTTATAATATATAAAAAATTTTTTTTTTAAATTATTTAAATATATTTTATTTTTAAAAAATTTATATGCTTTTTATATAATATAAAAAAAAAGGGGTTATTAAATAATAATATAAATAATAATATTAATATATTTAAAAAATATAAAATTATATATATTAATAAAAATTTTTAAAAATTTATTTATTATTTTTTTTTGGGTGTGTTGTTTTTTTTTTATATATATATATATATATATATATGTGTGATGATATATGTGTGTATGTGTGTGTGTATATATATATATATATATATATATATATATATATGTGTGTGTGTGTGTGTTTGTATGTATATATGTATATATATATATATATGTATAATAATATATATGTATACATATATGTATACATATATATATATATATATATATAGTGTAGTGCATATCTACATATATATATATATATATATATGCTCCATATATATATCACACATACATATATATATATATATATATATATATACATATATATATATATATATATATTGCTCTGCCTGTATATATATATGCTACAGAGCTGTAGTCTGTGGATTGTACAATATGGGAACATTCCTCTGGTGCACTGTCACAAGTCACTGCAACAAGCCCATCTATGCTTCTCGTAAGTTATTTTGGCCTTCAAAAATGCTATCTTAGTTTCAAACGCCTGTTTAAACTCTTATGACTTTGGAAGCTGGTAGAGGAGAAGGACAAGATTATTTGGGAAACAAATATTTTTGGTAAAATTTTAAAATAAAATATTCATTGATGACTGTTATTCTGAAATGACTGAACCGATGATATGCTGATTAAGCCAACATTAAGAAATGCATTGTATTTACATTTATACTACTAATCTGCCATATTAAAAATGTAATTGTAGTACAATGTTTAATAATAATAATGATATTATATAGGGTTAGACATATTACATTTTGAATATACATTATGAATTTATTTGCCAATATTTGTTTTCATCTATTTCAGTAAAAAATATTTAGCCAAGAGACTTCTGGTGGTGGTGGATAAGTAAATACTTTCAGTTGTTCATCCCACAGGAAAGAATGTAAAATCACTGAAAGAAAAATAAGTACAGTTGCTTATTTCTATGGATCATCTGCAGAAGAAGAGAAAACTAAAATTGAATGTCATTTATCAACAGTTTGAATAAAAGTAGGTGGACAAAGTGAAAAAGAAAAAAAATACAGAAGTACGACAGCAGAGAGTTGCAGAGGTGGAAACAAGAGGGAGATGCAGTCCTGATATTTTGAGGGAGATGAAGGCAATGGCAACAGAATTGTACTTGATTCAAATAATGGAAAAGTTGCAAAAAATAGATCACAAGTTGCAAACGTATATGATTCAAGTGGAGCAGATGGTGTATGCCAACTCAAAAAAACAAAATTAAGTATTTATTGGAAAGTAGATAAGGAAAAGAAGAGGAAACAGCCAAAGAACTTTTGAGAAGTGTATATGCACTTATGGGATAATGATATAGTAAAATGGAAACTAGAACTAAAAAACTGTGTAAAACAAAGAATTAAGTATGAGAACTGGACACTGAATGAATGGCAAGGATGTCTCGAATTATAGCAGAAGAGACGGGCAAGTGGGATAGAAGGCTAGGATGAGGAGGACATTTCAAAAGAACGAGAGATCGAGTTATTTCTTGAGAATGAACTGCAATTTAGATTAAAAGCAATACAGAGGAATTTCCTGGCGAATTTGTCAAAAGCACACACAAAAGCTTGGCAAATTAAAAACTACCAAAAACAGAGAGTTTGGTTAGTGTGGATCGGGACTCTGTATCATGAAATATACAGGAGAATCCACGTTTGGTATGGAAGATGTATGGATTTTTTTTCCTGATTTGTATAGAGAGACAGAAGGAATACTACAGATGATATACTGGGTTTCCTAGGAAACGTGGACTTCCTTCCATGGCTCACACCCGAGCAGGCATAGTAATGAGACCTATATTGACATATTGACAGAGGAAATACAAATTCATCTGAAAGGTATGGCAAGTGAGAAATCACCAGGGCTGGACAGGATTATAGTGGAATTGCTGAAGAAGGGATGGAAAATTATTTCAAGTGTCATAGAAGACATTTTATCCTCCTAGAAAGGAGCAGTGGTTGAAAGGCAGGAAAAGACCCTCATTGGTTAACTTCATACAAGCCAATAATTGTGCCTGTGGTGCTCAGTCAAAACTATAAGACAGTGATGGCAATCTTAGCTTCCAGGCTAGCAGAAGAAATTCCAAAATGTTGCAGAAAGGATCAACTGTGGTTTTCTAAGGGGGAGACAAAAACATTTCACAATATATCAGAAAACATGGTGCTTATTCAAGAAGCAAATAGGAAGGGGAAACCAGTATTACTGCTGCGCCGGGATGCTGAGAAAGCTTTTGAAAGAATAAGATGCGGTTCCCTATTTAGGGAGTTGCATTTGAAAGTTTTAAAAATCTCTTCACAAACATTTATGAGCTTGCGTGTGACTGTGTGAAGTTAAAATGAGGAATTGACACCAATATCCCAGGTGAGTAGGGGGACAGGGCAAGGATGCCTGCTGTCTCCACTTTTGTTTGCACTTTATCTATAAGCCCTGGCTTGTAAGATCAGACATTCAGACAAAAAAGGATGCAGGGGTAGAGTAGGAAGATGTGGCAATGTATGTCAGTGATTTGCTAATATACCTACCTGGTAGGGCCTGAGACTCAAATGGCAAAACCGATAGGAATATTAGAAGAATTTGGAAAGTTATCTGAATATAAGGTTAATGCGGAGAAGATGCAGTTGCTGTTGATTGTCTGTCTACCTGAAAACTGGAAGATAAATATTCAAATGTTTGGAAACATAAATGGTTAAAATACTTTGGAATAAAAATTGTGGGGAATTTAGAAGAAAGAGTTAAAGGCTTCTATACACAATTAAAAGAAACATGTTTGAGATGGTTTTTAGTAATGGAGCTGAGAGTATTGACCAAAAGGTACAGGCACTACAAATGACTGTTCTGTCTGTAGCATTCTACAACTTTCAGTTAATACCATTTAACCTAGGTGATGTGTTTTCCAGAGATGTAAATACAAAAAACTGTCACATTTTATATGGGGTCAGGAAAAACCTGGAGTATACTGGAAAAGATTTTCTCTGTCTAGATAATTGTGAGGGCTAGGAATACCAGATCCTAGAGAGTTTCGGAGAACTTCTCAGTTAAAAGTGTGTATGACTTGGAACTTTAGTAAAGATCAGACGAGATGGGAAAGAATTGTGTAGGCAGACCATGAGGCAGCAGGAATTGGATCCAGAGACCCACTTGTGGCTGACAGGAAAAGCTGAAGGTTGAAGCCTTTGGAAATGCATTGACAAATAACATAATTAGTTAATAGAGAGCAGGCAAATGAAATATGAGACACCGGTTACCCAGATGAAGAAGTAAAGAAATGGGTACAGAAAAATATGAAGAAAATGTATTAAAAGGAATGTGTGGAAGCTCAATATTTCTATTATAGGAGAAATTCAACAAAAGAGCAAAGGGGAGGGAACAGAGATTATATTAGATAGCTAGAAAGATCATTAATAAAATAAGATGCAGAGGATTAAGTGGGACATACAAAGAAATTAATAGGGAAATGCAGAGATATAAGGAAATTAAAAAGGAAATAGGGAGCATACAGGATGTCCAAAGATGAGGACGATGATGGGAGAGCATGGAAGAGAGTTAAAGAACAGGGGTTTGTTATGAAGACTATATATGGTAGTTGAGTAGTGTAAAAATAAAGATGGAGGAGGCATGAGAGAGAGCATTGAGCTGTCGAGAGACACAATGGGTGGAGGTCTCTATAGAACTGAAAGCAGTAAAAGTTAGAAGATGTGAAATATGTGCCTAAAGTGCCTGCAAAGATTGACAAATTGTATCTGGAGGTGTCAGAACTGTTCTGATGGTGCTATTCAGGAGAAGCAGGCGGTTGGATTCTCATGTTTTGGTCAGGCCCAAAATCATCAGAGTAACTAGTCTACAGGAGCTGTACAGACATTTGTGGCCTGGAAAGGGACAACCAACACCACTATTTTATTTCCTTGGGATACTGTAAACAGGGGGTTGGACCGTGAATAACCAAGATTTACTGGGTGTGGTAGATTTAGCTGGATGGAAAGCTATCACTATGAGGTGGAAGAAAAGAGAACCTCCTAACAGGAAGAATCATATAGATTTCATATAGGAAATAGCAAATAAGGAAAAAAATAAAGCTGGGTGGTTTGGACATGAAATCTATAAAAATTAATGGAGTGGTATGAACTGTCCAGCGAGAAACAAAGGTAAAGCAAGAAAGAGAGTCAACACTTTCTCTTAATGAGGAAGATAGAATGTTGGTAAAGTAGGGTGAATTACTCCCTTTAAAATAAGAATTACAGCCATTACTGAAAGATCAACAGAGTCATCAGGGGAAAAAACTGTAACAATGACTTCAGGGTTGTTATTCCAAGAATGAATCGGCTGTTTGTTGACAATTTTTCCTTTCATTTCTTAATTTTTTGTGAAATACCCAAATTGTAAATGCAGGTACGGGGCTGAATTGTCTGGAGTGGTGCAGATGAGCTGTAGTCAGGAATACCTAAACAGAAAGGATCAGCCACTGGTGAATAGGAAGGGTATCACATATGAAGCATGTATGATAGTTATGAAAAAGTTAGACCGTGAAGCTGAATAAATGTTTTTTTGGTTAAAAAAAAAAGTCACTTTATTGTACTAATGATTTCAGGCTCGTTACAGGTAACATTTTTGTGCCTAGATATATAGGTAGTACGTTAACAGGACAGCAGCAGCCACAGGTATTTGTTTATTCTCAGTAATTCTTGGAGATTACACATTTAAATTGTAGAAAGGGAAATGTATTCTGGTGTTCCTGTGGTTGACCGAAGTGTGTGTGTGTGTGTGTGTGTGTGTGTGTGTGTGTGTGTGTGTGTGTGTGTGTGTGTGCGCTGAGAGGTACCATTCTTGAAGTTAAGTTGTGAGCAGTAAATAGACACACATGAAAAACACAAATACGCCTTCTGTGCCTCTTATCTTATTGATTGAGTGAATCCTTGTACCACATTGGTAAAACTCTACTGTATAAATATTGTAGATAGTTGGCTTGGGCTGTGCCATATCTTCTAGTTTTGACAGAAAAAAAGTGACTTTCGCTTCCTTCAGATGGAGGGGCTACATTTGCCTTTTCACTTTATTTGTAAAACTACTTGTCACTTTCTCTCCCCAACAAGCCTTGAGATTAATGCTAGGAATAGTATATGAAATTAGTGACTCTTATTGTTAAGCATTATAACTTAAAAAAACAAAATAGCATTAATAAGCATTTCTGGCTGATAAGATTTACACAGTTTGCAGCATGTCTGTACAGCACTGATTCATAGGAAACTCACTGAAGGAAGCATCCAAAAGCTAATTATAGATGCAACGACTAAGGAATAGTGCCAGCATACCAAGTGAAAGGCCACATAATGAAGAATACTGGCAGTGATAACAGAGCGCGCATCGTGGAATTAGCATATCAGAGGGGCGGCACTACTATAGATTGCATCTGCAATGTGCATGATGTCATAACAAAGCCATAGTTTTGCACTTAAAACAGTATGTGTGGCTATGTGCAATGCTGTGGTACTTGAGACACCCACAATGACAGGTAAGACACAGCACCCGACAGAAGCAGTAATGTGGAGGTGCACACCAAAGTATCCAACCGGTTCATCATGTAAGTGGTAAAGTAAAGGGTTAAATATAAAACTAGGAAAGGGAAGTAAAGCAAATAAAGGGAAAAAAAACACTGGTAAGCAATATGGAACAGATACTGTGGAGGAAGAAGGTGTATAGTTTTTGGTGGGAGTAGATCACATTTTTATTAAAAACAAACAGTAGATGGAAAAGGTAAATAGGGATAGTGTGGGTATGATAGAGGGAGATGGGCATACACCAGATGCAAACAGACCACCATGGTCCGCAGACACAGACAAGGAAGGGTATACATACACAAGGTAGGTTGGATGGTAGATGAGCACATACAGATAGAGGTAGTCAAATGGTGATTATGGGGGCTGGATCATGAGCAAGATATGGAGAATAACAAAGAAGTGAAGGCTAACACTGTGGGGGTAGGGTGGGTTGTCAGACCCATCCAGCGGACAACATACCAAGACAATACACATCTGGGTGACCGATGTCATGGCTTGTTTGCTTCTCTGGGGACCCAGTGGCTGGGAACGGTTGTTCAAGTGGCTTACCAAGCCCCTCTACGATGTACTTCATGCTGTCATTGCAGGAGTCCAGCTGTCGGTGCAGCAGACACCACTCTGTACTTCTGCCATGTCACCGCAGGTGACTCCTCCAATCTCCCTTCAGGAAAGCCTTCACCCACCCACACCCCCCTCGAAAGGCAGACAGAGAGGGCACTGGTGATCCAGCAGCAGACGCAATGGCTGGCAGAGACTAAGATGAACATGGCTACACCATTTTCTCTGCCTCAGATGGACAAGCATATGGAATGTTCAATGGCAAGAAAATAAGGCCCACACGCAATGCATGAGCAGCACTGGAGTTGTACACTAGAGGACTATACAACACACACACACACACACACACACAGCATGTTGCCTGGACAGGTGCTTCTGCAGCAGTGAACCATATTTATTTGATGCTCTTAGTAGCTGTAAAACAAATTTAAATAATATTTCAATGTCCATTTCAGTGGACACCACCTAACACAGTGGGAGATGCACAGCCCCAAAAATACTTACCTGGCTGCATCTCCTGAACTTCTGTCTCCCAGTGATGAAGCAAATCTGAGTGGTGACTCCTCAGGTGATGTTATGCTTGCGTGGTTCTCCTGTACTGGAGATGCCAGTGACATCAGACAGAACCTATGTCAAGTCAAATCAGGCATCAGACTTTGTAAACAGTTGTACTATGCATAAAGTGGAGAGGATATGAATGCTGGTGACCTGTACCTTTGACCTCTGTCTTCTAGGTATCTCCAGTCTGCAAGAAGAGCACCACAGACATATTGTAGATAATATCTTGGGCATTACAGACCACTAGACAGTTCAGGGACTGGTAACCCTTCATGTTTATGTACATGTAGTGACATGGCTTCAATCTATCACACTAAGGGCTTCAGGGAATCGTGCAATGTCATAGAATGCAGGCATGGTGGTGTTTCTGTCCAATAGTGACCTTGGAAGCCATGTATGCTACTCCACATGTTGTAGCATGATGCCGAGGACTTTACTGGGTATTCCCAAGGCAGAGACCTGTGATATACCAAACATGTCCCCTAGGTTACTGGAAGGTCATTGTAGCTAGGATGAATAATGATGCACATCTTTTTTCCACAAGAATGGTCATATCATGCATACCACTCAGTTCTGCTTGTGGGTGACCATATTCATTAGGCTGTGTATTATCCCCATTGACTCTGAATTGATCGATTATCTGCTGATCTATCAGATGTTATGAGTTGATGCCAGTATCATTTTTTCTGGTGACAGTAATGTACAGCATTGCCAGCAGTGACGATAACGGTAGCTGCTAACACATTCTGTTGCGCGATTATTACCGCTCTTGTCATGTACTCCATAAATCGTGGAATTCAAACTTGGTGAACACAGGCATGCCCAGTCACCATTTTATATATCTCCAAATTGCTCCTCCATCATAGCCTCCTGTGTGTGTGTATATATCTATATATATATATATATATATATATATACACACATATAATGTAGATATGTTTTTTTCTACTTTAGATTGGGTTTATCATTTTCATGTTGAACACTCCCTTGCCTATGTTGAATATCTTTAGCTTTCAACCATTGTGCTTTGATACAGCTAATGTTTTGCAATCACGCACACTCTGCTCATGATCCATACTGTTGCCACAGCACCTGTATGAGTCCCAGCAATAAAAAATAGCCTCTGTGTTTTGTTTTTTTTTTTGTTAGTTACCTTGTAAAGCACAAGTGTAATGCATTATTATTGGTTTTATATTCTCCTTTTCTTACTGTATTACTTTACAGGTGATCTGCAAATATTGTTCAGCTCTGGATCAGCACTTAACTAATTAAAAATGTTTAAATCAACATATACCCCTGAGTTAAAACAGCATGTTACAGTATATTAAGTATCAGCATGTTAGACGGTCTGTCCTAAATTAATGATATGCTTAGAGAATAGAAGTTGGCAGGAGTCACATAGCGGGAAAGCGCAGTGATATGTTTGGCTTAGATGGCCATAAACAGATCTTCTTCTTTTTTTCCCAGTTAGGGGTCACCACAGTGGATCACCCAACCGCTCATGATTGGCAGTGGAGTTTTACGGTGTCAAGTTGCCAGCCCAGCGCCCAACCTTCCACAGAAGGCACACACATGCATGCATTCACACCTTGGGGCCAATTCAGTGTGTCCAATCCACCTACAGCATGTCTTTGGGATGTGGGAGGAAACTGGAGCACCCGGAGGAAACCCACGAGACCACAGTGAGGACATGCAGACTCCGCACAGGAGACCACCCCAGCCAAGTATCGAACCGGAGAACCTCTTGCTGTGAGGCGGCAACGCTAACTGCTTCACCACCGTGGCTGCCCTAATTTGCAGTTTAAGTCTTACTGTGATATTAACAGTATTAGCAGAACAGTGTGTGTGTGGGGAGAGGGTACATATACACCCTTTGTATAACTCATCTTGCCTGTGAAGAAGGGGTATATAAGCAACCTTTGTATAAGTCATCATGCCTGTGAAGTACCGAGATGGTACTCCTAATTTTTGCAGTCAAATTGATATGCAGATTGGTGAACAGTGGGACATCCTCATGGTGTCATAGGTTACCACTCGCAAGAATGAAACAAAATAGCTGGAATTCCTTGAATTGAGCTTTTGACATCAGAAGTTCTGTACTGTCTACCATTTGCAACATTGTAGCTTAGTGGGATCTTTTGTTAGTGTACTAGTAGGTTTATAACATGTATTCTGTTTCTTCAGCTAAAAAATACTGTACAGCTATGAAAACTAAAGATCTGTTTAGCATTAGCAGTTTCAGATATGTACATAAATCACATGTAAAATTCACTGATCAGTGTTTTTGGAAACAGTGTATAGAGAATTCATTGTCTAACTTTCATTTAATTTAATTTAATTTGAACGCATATAGATATCTCATGTCCTGAACCCATCCCATAGCAGAACTGCAGTTTGGCCAAAATAAATATTTAAACTTTCAGAACCCTTATATAAGTTTGTTTGACTAGTAAATCAAAGTCATCTAATTAAGTAAGGATTTAATTTTGCTTAAACAAGTAACAGGGGGTCTAGTGTTATATTGCTTACTATGTATTTCATAAGTGTGTGACATCTTTTTCAGTATTATTAATCGGGGGGGGGGTGCTGTAACAGCTGTAAATGTCTTGTTGAAATAGTAGTCGGATCAGTACTTGTATTTGGGGTGTAATAACTTAAGCTGAGAATATTCTGTGTGGTTGTTATTTTAATTTCTGGGTGAAAATAACCCCTTCAGGTTATAGCTGACTAGTGTGGCATAAAGTGAATGAAGTCATACGTGCTGACGAGAGGTTAGTTATTCAGGTGTTGTGCCATTTTCAAGCACTCTGCCCAGCACATTTATAAAACCCCTCATTTTTTTAGAAAGGTGTTATCTTGGAGTAGTACTCTTATCAGCAAATTCTCACATGTAAGAAAAAAATTAAATTCTACTCAAAATATTTGACAGAAGTGTCTGAAAAATAGCTGCAGGATTTCACTGAGTGACATGCAGTCTCATAACACAAAATTCATTTGCAGTATCACTTATTTTTTATATGCCACAAACAAATTCACCTTTTTATGTTGAATAAATAATTTTACCTAACACTCCACTTCTGCCAAATGTTGCAGTATATGTTGTATTATTTTACAAGATGCATTTAATAGACATATATCCATACTGATGAATTCTGAGTAGGTATCATTAATTAAAAATATTGGTAAAATGTGAACTAGCATACACGTTAGAGATTCTTCTCTAATGTGGGAGACTGGGAGTTGCTTAAACAAATGCAATAAGTGACAATTTGTCTGTTTTCTTAAAAATCATCTTTATTGTTTAAAAAAAAAGTCTTTAGTGCCATGACCTGGGTGCATATTAAACCTTGGTTTTTGTATCAGTGTTTGTAAAAGTTTACTATTGAATTCACAAAGTGCCTGTGCTCGACCAGCATGTGGTCAAAAGGCACTTTTCAAATGGGCAGAATGCTGAACCCGAAAACATCTACTACACTACAGCGAGTAGGTAGTGTAGTTCGATTATCTGAGTTTTGCATTATAAATGGAGATTGTGGGTCAGTGAGGAACAGGGAATTAGCCAATTTCCTCATTTTAGTGTGATCTTGGAGTTTGTATATATAATTTGCAGGGGATGTGGGGCCTACAGGGGGTGCTTGCTCTCTGCAAAATAGTAAAATACATGTACTGTTGACTGTGGAATGTCACAGTATGGTAAACTCCCTGATATGTCGAATACATCGAACTATGGGTGTCAATATATTCAGTTTTGCCTTGGCTGCTTTTTTGCTGTTTCATATTCCAGTTCGACCATGTGACCGGTCGACATATGCAGTTTCGGGATATCAATAGCAAACCATTTGTAAATCTGCGCATTAACATAGTAAAAGGTTTCTGATGTAGTTTCTGTTGTGTCCAGAAATGTGTGTACAGTGGTAGTTAAGTCTCCCCTTTTCATGCATCGTAGTTCTTAAATTACTCCTGAAATACAAAATTATGTTAAGGTAGTGGCAAAAAAATGCACAGTTGCTCACAGATTTTTAATATAGAATATTGTGATCAGTTCTCTGATCATAGTCAGGCTGTTACAATTTTATTTATTTCTCTTTGTTGATGAGGCAAGTGGGCTGGTCTGGAGTCCTTTTCAGCCACAGCCCGGGTGCTGAGCACAGATGCAGTACAGGTGACCAGTGTAGTTAGGCAGGTAGTAAACATGAGAATATGCAAAGTTAGCGTTATACAAGCATACCATAAACATACTTGCATCATTATTATCTATGGATATTACTGTACTGAGCATAACACAAGCAATATTACAGCGGATTAGTTTGTCAGACCTTAGTTACTCTCTTGCAGTTTGTGGGGTGAGGAGTAGTTGAACTGCAGAAAGGGGGAAGGAACAAAGTGGTAAGCAGGACTACCCTCAAGTGATTCCACCCCTCCTGCAAGGGGGCTGCAGCATAGGATGGGCCCTACTGTGTTTTTTCCCCCTGAGAATAGCCACAACTGTCCTCTTCCTCATGCTGTCTCCAGCAGGCACTCATGCTACTAATCAAACATCGGTCACTTGGATTGTAGCAAGGACTTTTCTGTTCATGCCAGTTGATTTATTGTAAAAAAAATGGAAAAAAATGTTTGTGCATTTTATGGACGTTTGAAAGAATACAAGAAAGTTGTCTATAAATTTAGAAATGTATATAGATATATAGATAGATATAACCCCCACCACACACACAGAAGATGGAGCAAAATAGAAAACTATAAAGCAGAAGTAAATAAAATGTAAAAGGTAGGTCATTATTTAGTGTAGAGAATGGAAATTGGGTATTGTATGGAAGAGGATTCTTTAAAATATGCAATAAAGGATTTAATGACAGTTAAACAAAGCTTGAAGCACATAGCCTAAATACCATGAAAAAGAGAGATGTCTTTGGACAATGTCTAGTCGGTTAATGATGATTGTCAAAGAACTCACACTGAGCCGTTTCTTTGGTGTGCTTCTTCAGGGCTGATGTCCTGTGATATTTTGTTTCAGTATTCCGTGCACTGTACACTCTTGTTTTACTGTAAAGAATCTGATCATTAGTGTAAGCAAACAATTGTTTACTTCAGAACAGTATTCTTTCTCTGTTTGAAACCTGGTTCAAGGCTCCTGAGAGCACCCCAGCACTAACAGGTTTCACCTCATATCATGCCCGCCCCAAAACTGACAACACCAAGAAAGGAGGGGTGTCCATATTCATAAAGGACACCCACACCTCAAGGTTGGTGAGACCATCCAGGTGCAATTAACCATAGGCAAGACTGCTCTGCAATTTGTAGCATGTTACAGGCCACCCTCTCAAACTCAGGAACCTCACATGGCCTTCCTGAAAACATTGAGGATAAATGTATCTCCAAACACCATCATACTAGGTGACTTTAACTACCCTAATATAGACTGGGAACACTACTCAAGCCCGAACACTCTAACCCAAAGATTCCTGGAGTTCATAAACTCAAATGCCATGGAACAACTAGTCACCATCCCCACAAGAGGAGAAAACATACTTGATCTCATCATCACGAACATGGGATCAAAATGTTCAACACGAAGTATACCCTCACTGGTGAGATCAGATCATAAACTAATCTCGCTGGAGGTCCTCATCCTGCCCCCAAAACAAAAAGACCACAGTGAAAAACTTCAAAAGTCAAAGCCGATTTCACTTCTAAAACTAGTGTGGTCTCCTTTAAGGCCCCTGAGCCAGTGGTAAACATTACTCAAACCGCTGAATCACTTACAAATGCCTTCTACCAGCACCTACAGGACTGCATGGATCAGGCAATCCCAAACAAAACTAAGACTCTCTGTACCAAAGGCCCCAGTCTGGTGGACCCCAGCCATAAACAAGCTCTACAAAGGAGGAAGCTACTACAAGATAGAGCAAAATCCTTGAAAGGTAAGACACCTTTGATCATTATAAGTAAAAACTAAGAGCTCTCATAAAATCATCCAAGGCAAATTTTGAGAGAAAATCGCCAAGGACTCTAAAGAGAATCATAAGGCCTTCTTTAGCTATGTTAGAAACCTAGGAGGAAACTCCCAGATATGCTCAGAATTAGTTCAAAATGATGTGAAAATTACTGAACCTACACATTGCCAACATACTGGCTGACAGGTTCAGTGCAAACTCCCCAAAAGGAGAGATATCTATTCCAGAGGATTGTAGCCCCCAAACATCTCCAACGCCCAGGTGAGAACTGCCCTCACTAGCAAAACACGGCATCCATGGGACCGGATGGTGTCCCCGGCTGTGTGCTTCATGAACTCAATGAGGAATTAAACCCACAGTTAGGACAGCTGTTTAATCTTAGCCTCACCTCAGGATACTGTGGTCCCACTTCATTGCCTCCACAGACCCTGCCCATTAGCTTGACAAGCCTTATCTGCAAAGCCATGGAGAGGATCATAATGGAACTCATAAATAAAGACATAGGGAACTTGCAGACTTTGGATCCAACTCAGTTTGGCTTTGTCAAAGGCAGATCCTGCCTCTTAAACTTGGTTGACTTTTTCGAGACAGTCACCAAGGCCATTGATGAGGAAAGGCAGTCCATACAGCCTACCTCGACCTGGCAAAGGCCTTCACACAATACCCCACTCAGGTATCATCGAAAAACTCATCAGCTTGAATGTAAACCCATACATCACAAGATGGGTTGCAAACTGGCTAAGTGACAGAACCCACAGGGTCAGAGTTGCTGGAGCCATGTCAGACTCAAAGCCTGTCACAAGTGGTGTCCCACAGGGCTCAGTCCTGGGTCCACTCTTGTTCGGCATCTACTTTTCTGAAGTACAAGCAAACACAGGCGGGTTATGGCTGACAAAGTTTGCAGATGACTGCAAACTACATCTGACACAGATATCCTCCAGAAGGGCCTCACAGAAATGGATAACTGGTGCCAGAGCCATGGCCTGAAGTTAAACGCCAAAAATGCATAGTCATACCCTTTGGGAAAAACAAGGCTACCCCTAGCTACCATATAGGTGGCAATCCACTGAGCACAGAAAAAGTCATCAGAGATCTGGGGACCCAGGTTGACAGTAGCCTTCGTTTGACACTCATGTTGCTAAAGTAGTTAGGAAAACCTTCTATATCACCCACCTGATCATGAAGGGATTCACATCTAGATCAAATCACTTATTAGACCTATGATTGAGTACAATGCCCCGCTCGAATGTATCTGACCAGACACCTGCTGCAGCTTGAAAGGCCCCAAAAGTTCCTCACCAAAAGGATAAAGGGTCTCAAAAATATGTCTTATGCTGCCCGACTGAAAGAACTCCAGCTCTATTCAGTCTCATACCGCTTGCTCAGAGGTGACCTGTGCCTGACATATAAGGCCATGTCAAACCCAGATTTGATGAATATGCTTCACCTCAAAAATCTAGATCCCTCAGAACCACAAGGGCGGGAGACTTAAACCTTGACACGGTTATAAATAGAACGCTGGAGGGACAGATTCATCACCCAGAGACCTATGCTGTGGAACAAAATCCCGGTACATGTGAGGCAGAGCACCTCTGGTCTTGTTCAAGAGGAATCTTGACCAATGGATGGGAGATTGCAGATATATCACTGCTTGACAGAGGCACAGCAAAATTATAGGCATAGTTTTTATTCAAACTAAAGGGTGGCGACATAACTATGGGCTAGGCTTATAAATGCCCTTGGGCAGATATGAACCTATGAACCTATGAACCTATGAACTTGGCAGTCGTCTGCCAGTTGAGGAATGTTGCAGTTCTGCCTGCTCATCATAGCACCCAACAGAATGTCTCATTTGCCTGTGCACTTTGGTTGTTTTTGCTTCCTGTTACTGAGAACATATGCACTCAGACTTCATACTGTGGCTGCCTGTCCATTGCCTTTCTTCTTCACACTGCATATGTATGGCACACAGTACTCCCAGCTGATTTGGTGATGCAGAGAATTTCAGTATCAAGGGATGTCTGTTATGTAAATGACAGCCTGGTAATTAGGTGGGACTAGGAACAGGGTGGAGCTCAGAAATAACTGCATACTAAAGTATCACATCTGGTATTCACTCTGATGAGGGCTAATTTACTTAGCTTTCGTGCCACTTTTCAGCATTCCTCCTTTTCATCTTTAAGATAAATCTTCCTCATCCTTCAACTTCTATGCTTTTGATGAGTGGATTCATTTTGTAGCCTCATGCCTCTTTTGGTTTTAAAAAAATACTTGTTTGCATCCATGGCATTTCTTTATAGCTTTCTTTACTGAATGGGCATGCTTAAAAATGTATTTTTGGTTGCAGGCTAAGTACAGTAAAAAAAGAGCTATGTCTTTGAGCAGGGACTAGTCAGTTGTAGAATATATAAAGCTGTAGCCTGGACTTGCTTAGCTTTTTTTTATACTTTCTAGGGTGCATATTGTGCAGTTGTATTTAACAAACTGTTTATTTTCATTTTGCTGTCTGACAGTACACGTGTTTTATAGCGTTCTTATGATAATTTAACCTATTAATCTTGCTGTCTTTGCAATATCTGGTCTGGCAAGTCGTATTATTTTTCACTTGTTCTTCAGGATCCAGTTGATTGTGTTCCCTGCTACAAACTGAAAAGAGTGTGTGTGGGCGGGCCCATTTAAAGTCTGTTGCCGAGTATGGTTTCTCAACATGGGGAGTCATGTTGTTAGTCGATGATGAACCCCTTGAAGACTGTTCCATTGTGGCTTAATGGCTGAAAGGATATTTCTACCAAAGTTGTTACATCCCTTACCCCTCAGATCCAGGGATCTCAGTGCTTACTATGGATAAGGGTGGGGTACTGGGGATCTGTCGCTGCATAAGTAATATGAGGGGGCTGTGCCTCATAAACAAAAAATAATGTGACATTATCTTGGAGGGAGTGTTCTCCAGGACTTTGGGTAGCAGTATTGTTATAGTTACAGTAGCAGTAAGGTGTTTTTACTACAGCTTGTGTCTGTCAATTTGTAGGATCACTAATTCTCTTGATGCTACTTGTAATTAACTCAGAGGAAAAGTAAATAAGTAGCCACCTGGCATTAGTTGCCCCTTGTTTTGTGTATTTTCTGGTTCTCTGATATTGATACAATTGTGTTTATTGCAACAGTTTAGTACAGTGGTATTTGGATAAAGCAACAAAAAAAAGTATTTACCTTTACAGTTCATGCTGGTTAGATGATTCCTTTTATTTAAAGAATATTTTTTGCATAATTTGAAAGTAAAATTGTGATATTGCCCATCTGGATACTCAGCAGTTTGATCGATGCCACGGATAGGTGAGAGTGATAAACGTAATTAAGGTACACTGTATCCATAGTTCTAAATCTAGATCAGCCCTTTGTGGTTAATTCCAGAGGTTCTCTGTGAACTGATGTGAAAGGCAGTTGAAAATTCCTGGGTAAATGGAATTTTTATTGAAATAATTTCTGATAAACCTTCTTAGTCCTTGTACTAATTCACAGATTGTATCCATCTGAATACTGAGCCAGATGAGGTATGTATTTTGGCCACTGAACACACTCTTGTTGCATCTTGTTGACTGTACAAGTGGAACGAGCACTTTTACCTTGAATTTTGCCTCACTTATCACTGCCCACTGAACTCACGGACATGATGCAGGAAATTGACTTGACTTCCTAATGCGGACTCTGTTACATGTGAGGGGGAAATAGTAGTGTTAGTGTAGTTTGTTGCATTTGAAAGGATTTTGACTTTAATTTGACATTTGTTTTATTTACTTATTTATTTCTTGGGAAAGTAGTCACTCTGGGGAAAAGGTCATTATACATCTCAGACCCAGGCAGGAGCGGCCTTAGATCAACTAGTGCCCTAGGCTGAAGGGCTCCACAGCGCCCCCCAGCACACCACCTGGTGCCCCCATCCTGGTCTCCTTATACCAAATAAATACTGGAAAAGTGCCCCTGTTAGAGTTGGACCCAGGGCAAAAATACCAGTGAGAAGCACATGAGTTAAAACTGAAGAAACCCTGGTAGGTATACAAGTGATAGCATACTCAAGTCCACATAAAGCTTATTATCATCTTAATGATTATAGCAGTGTATGTGTGACAGATTAAAATGCCGCGGTGGTACGGCGGTAGTGTTGTTACCTCAGCAAGAGGTTCTCCCGTTCGATTCTCAGCTTGGCTTGGGAGTGCCTTCTGTGTGCAGTCTGCATGTCCTCCCCACGGTTGGGTAGCGTTCGAAAGAAGGTTGGGCGTCGAGCAGGCACCTTGGCGTTTCATTAAAAAAATCTACTGCCAATCATTAGCAGACCGGAGTTCCGCTGTGGCGACCCCTTACCTGGAAAAAGCCGAAAGACAAACAACAACAACAACAATGTGTGACAGATTAAACGGTGGGTAAGACTTGACTTCAGCAGTTCACTTTTCTACTCAAATGGAAGTTTTGCAGAATAATGAGCTTGTATACAGCTGACCATAGCAAAGGTAGTTGCATATCTTAGTGTAAAATGGAGCAGAAGGGTAAGCAAATAATTAAAATAATGGACATTGCATACAGGAAGTGAGAGATGACCTGTATATAGAGCATTATTAATTTGTTCACTCATGGCTGTATTCTTTTTGATTAAATGTTTCTTTATCTTTTCATGTTATTGCTTTTTTACTGTATAAGTGATTACACACAACCTTGTCAGCAGAAGGTAACTCTTTATTGTTTGAATTTCACAGAGAATAATTCCAGCATTCATTACCTGCAACTCTTCCCTCTTCCCTTTTTTGTTTTGCCTTATCTTTATCAACCACATACTTTCTTTCGCTTTATTCATTAACCTTTTTAAGTGACCACAGTTCTGCTTGCCATACCTCGCAACTTCCTTGCTCAAGAATTCTGGACAAAGCCAAAAATGATGGGAGAACAAAGGCCCAAAACCAGGGGCAATGTTATCAGAACAACAGTTTTTGCAACAGTATGAATTTCCAGAACAATAAGAAGTATGAAACTCTAATGTCTGGAATCGATGACCAACTATAATTATAATCTTAAGTGATTTACAAGGGATGGGACAAAGATATGAGGCAAAATCAAGGCCCTTCTGAAAAATTCTAGACATTTGAAAGGTATTCTGCTTGTGATTAATCAGATGCCTAAAACATTATGCATACTTTTTTCCCATGAGTACCTGCTTGTTTACTTAATTTGCTATTTGCTGAATGTAAATATCCCCAGTAAGCAGCACCCATTTATGGGGTGGTCCCCAGGATTCCCAGGATTTCATACATCTAACTTTTGCCTCAGTTTCTTTCAATACTACCTTGCCGTCGGTAAACTGAATCTTGGCTGAAATTAATGTATTTACGTTTCCTTACACACACACACACACACACACACACACACACACACACACACACAATCTGGTGTATCCAGGACATAATTAATGTACATTGTTAAATGAGCCAACCATACTGTTAACTTCTACTCTAAGGTACAGTGTGCCTTCAAAAGGAGGGTGTTGACAGTTATAATTCACCAGTTTTGTTTAACTACCATTATTCAAATTATATTTATGAACAAAGTACCACTGACTTTTAACCCTGAATGATGGAATTCTTAAAGAAGTTAGGCAACATACTTTGCAATTTAAACACATAGATATATGCTTGTATATAGAAATGTACAAGTTTTGAACACACAAATGATATTAGAAAAACAAGCTGCTAGAAATACAGGCTGTCATCTGGCTGGTTCAACTGCTAAAGATAACTGTAATCTGTCTACCTCTTCAAGACCCTTAAGCAGTTTTAGAAGATCTACAAAATATTTGTGCACATTGACTCACTGACCCTGTATTATTTTAGAAGCAAGTCTGAGATGAGTAATAAGTTGAGTTTTTTAATGAATGTTGTGCATTAATAAGCTATGCTTAACTTCATTTTTTGCCTGTTTTTTTTTTTTTTCGCAGTGTAGTGTTTGTTTTGTGATCATGTGTTTGGGTTTTATGCCAAATCTCTCCCATTTTTCACTTTGTTTAGCAAGAATGTTAAGGTGTTTTTTGTTGTGCTTGCTAAAAACATGCATTGTTTTCCGTATTTACTGTATTATTATATGACTGTTTCTGATTTTGGGCTCATGATGCAATATATCTGTGGGTTTTATGGCCCTGTAATATCCATTGTTTGTACTACTTTTGGGACATTGTAATTAAAAATACAGAAGGAACATTTTTAAGGACTTTCTTCCAGTAGTTTCTTTGCTTGCTGATTATTAAATGTAGATCGCCTGCTATTTATCAAAGAACAGAAGATGGCAGATAGTCGTTTACTTTTCATCATTAAGTGGTCTTGTTCTTCGTCAAGCAAAATTTCTTAACATTTTTTTCTGTCTCAAGATCAAGTTTTTATGTCCTTCCATGTTACTGTTGCAATATTCATAACCAAAGGGATTTTCTGCCAAGGCTAGCACAATGTTTGGTCAGTATACCAAAGCCTATTGTACTTACAGGTGACGTACATTAGTGTGGGCCTGTACATCACCTTTCTGCCCTATGCCTTGTGCTGGGAGCGTAGTTGTGATGTATGGCACCTGTAAGTAGTAAAGGCTTTGGTATACTGACTGGACATTGGGCTGTGCTTGGCAAGAGATCCCTTCAGTTATGACAACTGCATCGTTGAAGAGAAGGAAATCTACTGTTATGTTAAGATTTTACACCACTGTACTTTCTACGAGCATAACCTCATGGAGTTAAGCGTACTGATTAGTTTATTTTTGCTGTACAACTCCCCACGTATGTAGTAATTTGTACACAGTCCCTCATGCTTACCTTTACTAGTCATGTATTGCAGGATTGCTTTCTAACACTGCATGAGAGCGGGGTTTCAGCTGTTGTTTTCAGGATGATTGATTTATTAGTAGATAGAAAACGTTGGATGCCAATCCTGTGGATGGAGATACTGGTGTGCATGACTTCTAACAGGATCCAGTCGCACTGTAAAGCAGGACCCATAATACAACTGGTGGGCATGTATAATTCTGCCTTTTAAAGATGCCTGCATATTTTTGTGTAGTTTACAAGTTCAATAGTTTTCCATTATGGTATTATCTTTGAGTTGTTTTAGTATTTTAGTCTTAACTAGGTCTACACATTTTTTCTATGAAATGATTATTTCATATAGGAGCTCAGTTCTAAGACTGTAAGGTTTATATAAATGTCCAATTCATGACGTTTATTCAAGAATCTTCTGCTCTGGCAGAGCGTCCTTGCGGTTTTGTACTGATTGTAGACCTTGCACAAACTACACTCATCTTCTTGTTTGAAATTGCTTCTCCATATATGTTTGAAAAGAAATAAGAGGCTATTGAAAACTGTTTCTTGTCCTCAGCTGTGCACTATAAATAACATCTAAAACAGAATGATTTATTATGACAAACTGGCATTTTACACACATGAAAGGTCAGTGCTTTCACCAGCTGTATTTGTCTAAAACACCAAGTTTATAAGCTGTTGCTGGGAATTGCAAAGCGAAAAGTAATATAATATTACTTTGAGAAATCAAAATGAAATGTATTACTTGGTATTCATATATACTCTAGACATCAAGTAGTGTGCTGTTTGAGATTCCTGTCATAGAAATGTGGAATTTATTATTTCTTTGCTAGGCAGGTCATTCTGAGAATTTGCATCACACAGGTGATAACTCTTGATAGTGATGGGGAGGTTCAACAGTAGCTTTCATTTGCATTTTAATTTAGATGCAGGCAAGACCGTGTTTTCTCTGTCCCAAGGCAGCAGCTTTATACCTTAAAATGCACTGTGCAGACTCTGCTAATTCAGAATCTCAGTAAAGGTTAGCTCTTTCTGCATTTGTTATGAACAGTAAAAGGGTTGAGAATATGTCTACAGCAACTTTATTTACTATTTGGAAACTGGGTAAGTGAACTGGTCCAGAAACTCTTTTCAGTCATCACGGGCTCTGATGTAATGAATACCACTTCAAATATGACAGAATGTTAAGTTTACATAGTTGCAAAACTTTAGAAAGTTCCTATACAGTTATTGTACAGATTTTCATAAAGTAGAATGTTACACAGTGATCATACATTTCTAATAAAGTAGTGGGTTTAAGTACAGTTTGGCTACATGAAGGTTCTTGTTAAAGGTTTAAAACCAGATTTCTTTGGGGTAAAAAAATATGCCATCGGAAGTGAGTAAAAAAGTAGCGTTACAGAGATCGGCAAAGAAACTACAAATTGAACACAGGAGTAAGAAGATTTAAATGGCAAAGTAAAACAGTTGAGAAACTGTAAGGATTTTAGAATTTTAAGCCTTTTAAAGAGTTTTATCCATTGTCCTTAAAGCGTTTGCAAGCAATGTCCTTGAAGAAGCACTCGGAAAGGGAGTTCTTAAATTAGCTAAGAGTAGCTTGACTGCCTTGTTTCAGCTGGTAATGTATTCCAGTAACTGGGGCCTGTTTGTGGAAAGGCTGTTTCACCAATAACTTTTGTAATATAGGGATGGTTGAGTGATATTAAGTTCTCCTGGAAAATCCTTTAGGAGTAGGACTGTTCCCTGTTGGTAGTTTTCACGGGTTGTCGATAGTCAGTATTCAGAATTTTACATAGTAAGCTGCATAAAGATAAGTGGATCTTTAAGTAATGGATAGCCAGTTTAGGTCATTTAAAAGGTTGCTGTGGTGTACATGACTGCCAGCGTGTAGGGTAAATCTGGTATTTTATTGTCAGTGACTTGTCTTCGATTGTTATAAGTAAAATGTATTAAGCAGAGCGTAAAGAGAGTATCCTAGTTTAGGGCGATGCCCATCCTGCCCACCCCCATTTTCCAGGGAATTTGAAGAGGTCCTGGTCTCTCATCTGTCCTTGTTGCTCCCCAGTGCAGATTGTTTTGGAGCCAGTCGTTCTCCATCATTTTTCTGCATTGATTTTGACAACTGTTTAAGTGCCGTTATCTTTTGTGCAGATGACCTCTGTGCTGACTGCATTTTCCACAAGGACCCGCCTGTCGTTTATGCTCAAGGCAGCCAGAGAAGTAAATCTAGACCAGCCAATTAATTTGTATGTTTTTTCCTCAGTATTTAAATTGCGGAGAACACCTGTTCTGTTTAGATGTACACAGACAGCTACATTTCTACGTAGACAATATCAGAGTTCAGAAAGGATGATTTTTGTTTTCTTTACCAGTAACGTCCAAGTTTACCTTGTCTAGTGGGCTATTGGACTGCATTTTTTTCTTTTTTTGCTATGAAATGTACAACAAAAGGTACAACAAAATATTAAAAGGCAAGCCCAAAGTTCCTCCACCAAGAGTGATGGCTACTTTCTTACCTGTTTTCAAATAAAGTATCATAGGATCATAGGAGATTACTATTGATTATAATGATAAGATTGATTATCGGGTGATATTTGTGGTACAGCAACTTGACTTCTCTGCACACTTCTGCAAGACAGTATAAGCTTGATGTAGTCTCTAGATTCAGGCCAGCATTTGGTTCTACCATCTTCTGTTTTGACAAAAAGGGAAGCTGCAGACTCGGTCCACATGGATGGACTGGATCATGCATGATAGCAAAGATCTTAATGATCCACATCTGCTTCAGCCTTAAATAAGTAATATCCTACTTGTTAAAAGTTATGGCTGCTAAAAATGAAGTCACTTTCCCTCTCAATGTTTACAGATGTGCTGGTTTTCTGTCAGATGTGTTTTATGTAGCAGTACTTCGATCTGTGTACCTGGAAAGACTTGTTCTTCACTTGGAACAGCCAGTTTAGAAGCTGTACGTGGTACGCATTGAGGCGTATCATGAGGCCTACTCTAACATGCCTCATTTATTTCAAGCTTCTGGATCTAACATCACAAGGTGATACCAAAAGGCATATTGTCCAGGTGAACAGGAAAAGTTGTTTTAAGGACTTTTGTGTCGATCCTTAATGGAAATGTTACTGTGTCATATAATATTCTGTTACTGTTATAGTCAAATATACACATTATAATAAATAAACCTAGCAGGAATTGTGCATCTGTAGCACTATTGGATAAAGTGGGGAAGTCCCCTTCTTTGTCCATATCTGGAAAATGAAACTCATTTGAGACTGTGAGTGGCATTACTTTTTACACTTCTCCTGAGAGTATTAAAAAAAGGGGGATTGATGGTGATGATGGCTTGACCTCACAGTGGATTGAGATATTGATCCTTCCTGACAGATATGGGGTCCTAATTCAACCACTGAAGCTTTCTCCACAGACTTCTAAACCCCACTTCTCCATGCTTTTATACTTGCCTGACAGATTTGAGGATTCTATGCTTGCAAGGACTTCGGCTACGTCTAGTGCGGATAGTCAGTGTGTCTTTCTTCCACTTTGACTGATTCCAGATATTTATATTTAAGTTTGTTGATGCTAACTGAAAGTGTACAAAGAGCATCTTGCTGCAAACAGCAAGAGAATTGCTGGGGACCCCCTAAAACCAGACTCTCTGTAGTTTTTATAAGTGCAGGCATCTGTACCAGTACAGAGCTTCACATTCCACTCCATCTCACCTCATGATCTAGAGTGCTGTCATTATCTGGTCCTGCCCTGAAATGTAATTTGATACTGCCACTGCAAAATCCCATTCTGTGATCGAACTGCATAACAGACGCAAAGTTTTAGGATGGTAGCTCCTGTGAGTGCTGTAAATGACAATATTTCTGTGCCCTCTGCCACACTGTCACTTAGTTTGTGGAGCTATATCTTACAACTCGTGTAGTGTATTGCACATAAGCAGCATGTGTATTTGTTGTGAGCCCAGTCTGGGTATCACTGCACAGACAGAAAAAACGGACAAAAAAAAAAAGACTTTCGGCTTTTTCCCGGTTAGGGGTCGCCACAGCGGAACTGAGGTCCGCTCATGATTGGCA
This sequence comes from Protopterus annectens, assembly GCF_019279795.1. Taxonomy (NCBI): domain Eukaryota; kingdom Metazoa; phylum Chordata; order Ceratodontiformes; family Protopteridae; genus Protopterus; species Protopterus annectens. The sequence goes on from NC_056744.1 coordinate 619,704,186, forward strand.
GTGGATTTTTACGGTGCCGAGTTGCCAGCCCAATGTCCAACCTTCAGCAAAGGCATGCCCATTCACACCACAGTATAATGACTTCAAAAAATGGCAGTTTGAAGTTTTTTCCCCCATATGTCTTCCCATGCCTTCCAACCATCCATCCTCCTCATTTGACTTAACCCTTTCCTCGTATGAACCAGTATGAGGTAAGCCATGAGCAAAGTCCATCATCCAGATATCTATGAGGGTTGCTTGTGTCCTTACTCGCACCTGGAAGGAAAACATAAATATTGTATTTTAAGGCCTAACCTTGCCCCTGGTGGTAATGTGAGTACCTGCATTACCATATGACCTACCAATGCCCCATCTCTGCACATGTGCACTTGTTCAAATGCTCAGAGAAGAGCTGCCATCACAAGCTTGGGTAGCCTCAGTTCATGTTCTTCTCAAAACCAGATCATGCTTTTACATGCTTTTGGGCCTCTGCCCTTAGCACTGGAATGGCAAGAAGCTGGCCCAGAAACGACCACATCCCCCCCCCCCCCAGGATGAACAAGCTAAATCTTCTCATTTTCCATTGCTTTCCAATCCCCCCAGACACTTCTAGCTCCTAAGCCACTATTTGAACTTGGGTTGTCTGAGTCCCAGTCAGGGTTTTATCCCTCTATACCACAGAGCTGGGTTTCAGCCTGATGTTAATAAGTGATATTCTCTCCATGTGGTGCAGTATTCTGCTAAACAGTCTGATAGTAAACTGCTTCCTGTAGTAAAGGGCTCGATTCCTTCACCCTCTGTCAACTTTGTGAAGCTGAGCAATACACTTAGACAGTGCTCCTAGGTCACCCTTGAAAAGGGACATGTGTCCAGTGGGCTTACCCTATTAAAAAATAAACAAAGTTTTAGGTCACATCACATGATGTTTATAGCAAGCCTTGAATGAAAAGCTATCCAGAGGTGCCCCAATATTCCAAGCTCCTTAGCTGTTGTTCATTGCATATCTACAAAATACCAACTACAATCTCCAATAGAAAGTGGGCTAATAAATTATTTCTGGGTTTACTCTTTCAAATCATATTAATTTAGTTACTTTACTGCGTAAACCCAATAAGGGCAGGTGCCTCCTTTCAAGAGTGACCCAGAAGAACCATCTGTTAAGTGACTTGGTAACAGTCACAAGTTGATGAATGGACAGAATCAAACTATGAATTGTAGGATTAAGTGTATCAGCATCTCATATGGATCTCAGTCTTAGCTGTACATTAACCCAAGTATCCAAACCAACTATGAATTGTAGGATTAAGTGTATCAGCATCTCATATGGATCTCAGTCTTAGCTGTACATTAACCCAAGTATCCAAACCAATGTACTGGTAGCTCAGCTGTGCTTTCGGTCATTTAAAACTATACTCCTTCTCATTGCTACAGTACAGGCATAAATCATTGCCTAAACCTCTTACTAGTAAATCTTGCAATTTGATTGACAATGACTTTTGAGGCTAGTCAATACAGTCTGAACCCAGATCTAACATCCTCTAGAATATTCTATAAATCCACTTCTCTAATCTTCCTTAAACTGACAATTCAGGCAGTTGTTTAGATTATTATGCTTTAACTCATGTCCTTAACAAAGAACCAAGGAAAGACTAAACCCCTGTGAATCACATTAAATAGGCCAAAGGTATAAAGCCCTAACAATGGCCCAGGTCACCAGAGTTCAATTAGCAGCTCCAAGCCTTTAAGGGTGTGGCAGGGTGGGTGTGCCCATCCTGTGAGGAGGGGAACAGGATGCATACAGCCAGAACCCCTTGAACAAGGGGGATTATCACTGTGTGTACCTTGGTAGCATTCAGTAACAAGTGGACAAGAATATGCACTCACAGGGAAAGGTGCTGTGGGTCCCCATTTCGATACAGGTAGCTCATGCCACCCCCATCACCCCAAGGTGGGAGATTAGGCCATATGAAAGTTGATTTGTTTCCCAGGGTACTGCTGAGACGTGGCAGCTCCAGATTCCTTTTCTTGCTGGGGTGTAAGGGCAAAACACCAATTATTTTATTTTTATTTTACATTTATTTTACATTTGTTAACCGGGTAGAGTCCAGCTGGGCAAGTAGCCCATTTTCAGTAGAGACCCAGGGAGATAAGCTCCATAACAATAGTACAAAATGATTACACATTTTTTAAAAGATTTACAAGCAATATACAAAATGTTTGACAGTTGCCAACAATCACAATTTACAAAAAGGGGAATGGAAAATGGAAAACATTACATTTCTTAAGCTTTACTACAGACAGTAATATGAAACTGATTAGATATATAACTAAAAACCATTGTGGTATTTTCATTTGGTAGAAGTAAGATAAGGAAAGAGCAGAATAGAAAACATTTGATCGAAGGCATGAGAAACTAGCCAGAAGTATTACAGGAGCATAGACATTGTTGAGTAAGGTATTCCTTTAGGAGTTTATTGAAGCCATGATGATCTGGGTTTTTTAAGATATTGTGGGGTAATAGGTTTCACTGTTTGGCTACTTTGAAGGAGAAGACACGAGTCACCAAGTAATTATGGGACTTTGTAACCTTGAGTATAAGTTTATTGGATGATCTAAGGGTCCCGAGGGTGGTATTTAGTTGCACCAGGTTGGAGAGTGCAGGGCAGTTTTCAGGTTTGTGGACGATGGAGTGGGCAATGGTAAGCTGATTCAGTAATAACAGACTGGGAATGTATGACTTATGTTACATAGCAGCAAATCACCCACAATCCACTCTTAAAAATGAAAGACGATTTCCCTATGAAAAATGGTGAATGCCATAATGTAACAAATCCTGGCAATGTTCATAGTGTAGAAAAACTACTTATTTTTCATGCTCAAGGATTACGGTTTAGATGAAGTGCTGATGTGCAGCACTTCAACAAGCGAAGAGTGTAGCTAAAAATTAAAATGTTATGATATCAGGAAGAAATATGTATTTAAATGTTTGCAAAGTATGTGTAATAACAGCAATATGCAAGGATAAGTTTAGATAACATGGGTCAGTGTTCAGGAAGGCACAGAGGTAGAACAGTTGGACCAAATCAGCATGATACAACATTGTGCCTAAGCAACACCTCAGCATAATGCAACATCGTGCCTAGGCAGCACCTCTGCGTGATACAGTATCATGCCCAGGCAGCACCTCCGCATGATATGGCATCATGCGTAGGCAGCATTGCTGCATGATACAACATTGTGCCTAGGCAGCATTGCTGCATGATGCAGCATCGTGCGTAGGCAGCACCTCTGCATGATGCAGCACCGTGCCTAGTCAGTACAACTGCATGATACAGCATCGTGCGTAGGCAGCAGCGCCACATGATACAGCATCATGCCTAGGCAGCACTGCCACATAATACATCGTGCCTAGGCATCATCCTCAACATGATACAACAGCGTGCCTAGGCAGCACCTCTGCATGATGCAGCAGCATGCCTAGGCAGCACCTCTGCATGATGCAGCAGCATGCCTAGGCAGCACTGTTGCATGATACAGCATTGTGCCTAGGTAGCACCTCAGTATGATACAGCACCTTGCCTAGGCAGCACTTCAGCATGATACAGCAGCATGCCTAGGCAGCACTGCTGCATGATACAGCATCATGCCTAGGCAGCACCGCCGCACGATATAGCATCGTGCCTGGGCAGCACCGCCGCACGATACAGCATCGTGCCTGGGCAGCACCGCCACATGATACAGCATCGTGCCTGGGCAGCACCGCCGCATGATACAGGATCGTGCCTGGGCAGCACCGCCGCATGATACAGCATCGTGACTAGGCAGCACCGCCGCATGATACAGCATTGTGCCTAGGTAGCACCTCAGCATGATACAGCATTCTGTATTGCACTGTTATACTTATTTTTGTTGATAAGCACGATTTGATCTGAAAATTTTATACACAAATATTGTATTTAATGTACCTCTAGTGCACATAAACCATGTAAATTCTGCACTCTAGTAATTACAGTTAGTTTTATGCAGAAAAGAATCCTGTACAAGAATCCGATGTAAAATGTGGTTAAATATGGGCAATGTTAGCTCAGAATACTGTGATTATTTTAAGCATACATATTTGAAGGCACTGTGTGATACACATCATGGTATGTCCTCCTCTTTGTCTTTCCACAAGTAGCCTGAGATCATGCATGAAGGAAGTGTTTCACAACTTTCCAGCTTTTTGTTTTTCCATCCTTAGAATGTACACAGAGTGCTGTTAAGTCTTGTATTAACCATTTTCTGCTTGAAAAACATTGTAAATCTGTTCTCCACTCTCCTCTGCACATACTTGTGTCCTCCTGTTGTTCTGACCAGTTGAGCACTGCTTGCTTTGTGCTGGCAGTCTATCAGATGCAACTATAAATACAAACTTAAGTATCAATGTAAACAAATAAATATAACAAGTCTCCTGTAATAATCTGAGCATTTACTTCTCGCAGATAAATATTTTTTTGTACTGGAGTCAGTTGCAGTGAAATCTAGACAGAGTAAATTTCAATATTTCAATGTGAATTCCAAAACTGAGTGCAGAAGTATTGGTAAAAGTTAGAAGTCCATGCTTAATCTGACCAATATCCACCAAAGCATCTTTGGATTCCCATGCCATGAAGTATTAAACTGTCACTGCAGACGTTTATCAAGAAAGGGGATTTCAGAACAGCAGATGTGAAGCTGTAACACTATCAGTAGAAAAATAATCTTTCCATTACCGTAGTGGTTAACTACAGCAGTATAATTCATAACGAGAGTCCCTAAGATCAGTATTCTGAAAATCAGGTCCACAGCTGTTCACAGCCTCCAAAATTGTTAGCCTTTTTAAAACTGTGTCAGTTTCTCACATTGTGCCCTCCAGCACTACACCATCCATTGTTTGCAACTCTCATTGCATCATATCATAACCTGTCAGTCAGATATATTTGGAAAGCATGACTAGGCTTAAATATGCCCCCCCCCTGCCGCGCACACACACGCACACACACACACTCTCTGCCTGAAAATTGTCCACGACCTCTTGGTCAGTTATCTTGTTTGTTCTTTTCACCAGAATGGTGGTTATCTGGGAGAGGCCATCATTTATGCAGTCATTCAGAGGGTGTTTGGACTTTAAGTCCTGTGGTCCCTTGCTGATGCTTGCCTGTGTCTGCTGACTATCTTTTACTTTCACAATGAGCATTGCCAGCAGTAGTCTTAGCGTCCTGTCCTTAAGCACAGGTGTTAGTTTCCTGGTCTTGACCTGAGAAATTACACCACCTCATGTGCTCACTGAATGCTCACGACACACACACACACATATGCACTGGAAGAGGCAAGCAGGCCACGCCCATTTTCTCCAGTCTCTTCATGCCAGGCTCCACCCATGTTGATGCCACTAATTGAACGAACCCCAGTTGCTCAAGCCGCCCTCTGTACCACTGAGTCAGGCATTGTGATCAAAGAATTTGGGATAATGAGCAATCCGGGTATTTCGATGTAGGGAACGAGAAAGGAACTTGCGTTTAGGGAGCAAGAGAGAGTTTTAAGATTGGAGTTAGGGTCCTGGAAGGTTTGTGTAGTTTACCAAGTAGAAAATAGTGTGAGATTGGCACTTGTTGGCAAATGAGCCACAAGCTGATTGCTTATTGGAGACTCCATCAACATAGTTTGTAATGGGGTGGTGCACCTAAAATAATTGTTCTAAAGTCTGGTCCACAGATGTTGATAATTTCCAAAGGTATTGGTTTTTATTTAATTTGGAGAATAATTTCCTTTTAACTCTAATTTTAATACTGGAAACTTGTAGTTTTCACAGTATCTTATACTGTGGCATAAAGGAGCAGCCAAGTATATGCCATGGCATATATTTTTAAAAATGTATTTTTTTGCAATGAAATGTGCTAGAATAAAAACCCTGGTGCATAAATGTAGTTTTGTGGTTTTAAATTATATAGATAAGTGTTTTTTTTCTGTAATACATTGCTGGATTTTTGTGTAACACTGTCCTTTAGGTTGTGTTTTCTTAACAAAATCAGTGTGTTCTGCCTGAAAATATGTAAGGACTAGGGCAATGGGGTTGCAAAGTTGGCTGCACTTAGGAAGTGGTGCTACAATCTGGAAGTTGACATAGAAAATGGTCTATATTCCCTCAAATCCTGGCTGCACTCCTGTTTTGACATATAATTGAGAAACTGAAGATTTCTTTGGATCAGATCATGAAGTCAACAGCAACTGTGGGGAGAACACAGATGGAAATGTCTGGTTTATTATTTATAAAACACTGTTCAAATTTGGTGAAAGTTAAATGTTTTTTTTTTTGTCAAAATACAGAGAAGAATTAACTTCAGTGGTGTATAGGGATAAATCCTTGACTTCTGTCCAGGGGCCCTAGCTAAGTTAACATATCTGGCATCTAGTAAAACAAAAAAGGCGAACCAGGAACAACTGCAGACCACCGAACACATCAGGGCATCTTCAGGTTGAACCTCTTTTTAAATCCTTATGTAAATTAGATAATTGAACAATTAAACAATTAAACAAATTATAACCTACGCAGCTAAAAATTCTTAAAGGTACTATCAGCAAAAATTAACATAAACAGCCAGGACTTGTGCAAACTTGTTAATTTGTAAATGTAATAAAACCTTCTTGTCAAAAACTATGTATATGTAATACCAATAAATAAAAGTAAAAATACATATATAAATATCTAGATAATAGTATAAATCTAAATAATTATTAAATATAAACAATTGTTATACAATCCAGCATAAAATCATTCATTAAAAAATTTTCTAACATTAAAATTCATATTGTTATACAAAATATTTAAAACATTAAATTATCAGATGTTAGCCTAATACATACAAGATCAAATAAATTGAGACTTGTACTTTAGTATACTTGATATAGAAATATGTTCGTTAATACCATGGCTAGAACTTGCATTTAATTGCCATAAACATTATTTAGCCTCAAGTAAGGTGTTGTCATCACCACCTTTGTTATTATTGTAGTATACAATTCTGTCAACAAAGAATAAAAATCTCTTAAAATTCTGGCATCTTAGACTATGCATATAAAGAGAACTAGTATTTTTCTGTTTTTTAATGTCTCTAACATGTTCCACTATCCTTTCTCGAAGTTTCCTTATCGCTTTGCCAACATAAAAGGCTGGGCATGATGAACATATAGCTAGGTACACCACCATTTTTGTGTTGCAATTACAATGACCTGGGCATCTAATTGTTTTACATATGGTCCATCATTAATAAATTTACAAGTATGGCATGCCCCACATTTGCTCATCGAAGATGTGTTGAACATATTCTTATTATTAACTGCCTCAAAATGTTCTTTAAGATTCATCCCCCTACTATAAGTGACCTTGGGCCCAGTCCCTAAATTATCAATAAGGTCACCGTTATTCTGGAGAATATTTATCCAGGTCTCATGTACTATATTAACTATCCTGGGTGATATATCATTAAATGGTATAATAAAGGTGTCATTTCTAGTAGTGTTATTAGTCCTAGATATACTGTTGTCAAAACCGTACTTTAATAATGTTTTAAATATTTTGTATAACAATATGAATTTTAATGTTAGAAAATGTTTTAATGAATGATTTTATGCTGGATTGTATAACAATTGTTTATATTTAATAATTATTTAGATTTATACTATTATCTAGATATTTATATATATATTTTTACTTTTATTTATTGGTATTACATATACATAGTTTTTGACAAGAAGGTTTTATTACATTTACAAATTAACAAGTTTGCACAAGTCCTGGCTGTTTATGTTCATTTTTGCTGATTGTACCTTTAAGAATTTTTAGCTGCATAGGTAATAATTTGTTTAATTGTTTAATTATCTAATTTACATAAGGATTTAAAAGAGGTTCCTGATGTGTGTGTGAAAAAAGCGCTTAGTACAATTTTAAATAATAAAAAATAAATCTTTACTAGTTCTGGCATCTCTTGGGTCTGGCTAAGGTTTCTGTTGGACCTAGTGTAGAGAAGATGGGTGTGCTAGGCCTGAGTGAGGAAAAGAAAGAGAGAGAGAGAGAGCAAGTAGACTGGAATCACCCAATATCACAGTCCCTTGGAGGACGGATTATCCAGGGGTACGTGTGCACTCCACCAAGCCATACAAGCAGTTACCTTAAATAGCATTTACATGGGGAAGGCACAGTGGCCACTATGGTGATGCATGTTACATGCCCCTCCCAGTGTAGGGTTAAGGACATGGACACTATGTTGTACCTTGGATGCTATCAAGGGCATGGGGAACCCTCTTGACTGCCTAAATAATACCCCCTCTAAATAGCTGTCATCCTCATGGTTCTGGGAGATCCCTGCCACGAGGGAATGAATGGGTGAAAATTGAGTAGTGCTAGCCTTGATAGACAGAAGGCAAGGGACAAAAAGTACCTGGAAAAAATACAGAACAAAATTTGTATTTTTGTTTCCCTCATTGACAAGGGTGACAGGTGCTGAGACTTTTTTGGGGAGGATAAACTCTTGGCTAGGCTTGTAAGGGCCTCAGGGCCATTAGCATAGTAACCTCCTATGGTCCTGTAAAAGGGGTCCATTTATAAGAACAGTATGATGTTAGGGAGAGGGAGATATATTTCTCATATTTTACTCTATGCACATATATGAGATCTATGACCCTCAACCTTGTCGGCTGTATCTCACAAAAATCAACATTTTTGTTTAGTACCTTCAAGCTTACTGATGCTGCGGTAGCATTGTCGCTTCACAGTAAGATGTTGTCCTGTTCGATTCTCAGCTAAAGCGTCTTCTTTGTGGAGACATGTGTGAATGGGCGTACCTTCGTTGAAGATTGTGCATCAGGGCTGGCAACTCGGCACGTAAAAATCTACTGCCAATCATTAGCGGACCGGAGTTCCGCTGTGGCGACCCCCTAACCGTGAAAAGCCGAAAGACAGAACAACAGCAACAACCTTCAAGCTTACTGATGTGCACTAGCCAGACATATTGTTTCTGACTTGAAAGAGATGCCCTTATTACATTCATAAATGTCTTTATTATTTTTATTGATTGTGATTGGTTTGCATTATGCATTAGGCAATTTATGAACTGTAATTGCGAATAGGCAGGAATGTAGTATAGATTCTGATTCCTTTACAATTCTTCTGTGCCTTGTTATTAATCAGGCATGTCACATTATGTGCAGCTGTTTCATTGTATCCTTTCCTGCATGTGGCTGCCAAGATCTAATGGCAGTGTGCTGATCAGAGGCTGCAGTGCCCTGCTGCTCTTCATGAAGGAGCTACTGCAGCTGTTTTACTGTATCCTTTCCTGCATGTGGCTGCCAATATCTAATGGCAGTGTGCTGATCAGAGGCTGCAGTATCCTGCTGCTCTTCATGAAGGTGCTACAGTTTTGTTTGCATTTGGACAGTTTTTATTTGCAAGATGTTGCACTTAACGCAGTGCGTTCTCTGCATTTTATTACGTGTTTTTATCTTTTATCGTTTATAGCAGTAGGGTGATGTAAGGAGCCCATTTCAGTGAGTCTGAATCTGGTTCACATTTTGTTCTGAATGCTCTGAGACCAGCTGGCCATTTAGTTTCTTGATCCCTCACATCATCTTGATCTGTGATGCCTTCATGGTCAGATCTCTTGTTTGTAACTTAAAACTAACACTGCAACCCCCCCCATTTTTCTCACACACACGCAAACTGTCTAACAAAGCTTTTGGCATATAATGAGGTTGCAGCTTTCATTTCTGCCTTTTAGGTTCTTCAGACTTTGTCCTAAAGTTAACAACACATCTTAGTTTTGCTAAAGATCATCTACAATTTAGCATTGCCGAATGTCTGTGCAATATGACTTTCCTTTTAATACAAATAAACTGCATTCTCCTTTCTGTCTTAACCAAATGCAGATTGATTGACTGATTTAAGCATTATTTGCCGGGTTATCCATATCGGATATTTTGCCTATTTTCAGATAGGACATACAGGAGTAAAACTTCCCAAACCATGAGCCATTACAGCTGAAATATCAACAGTTTGCAATCATTAAAATAAATCATTTGGTTGATAGCAGCATTAGAGCAAATGTACAGGGAATAACAAAATCATTAAAAAATGACTAATTCATAGAATATAAATATATTTGACACACACAGAGCATTTACACATTACACCATATTTCACAGGATAATTGTTTGTATCCAGGTTTCTTGTTTTTTAGTCATTGAAGATGTTGGCAAGTTATGTTTTTTTTTCTGGCATCTGACAGTTAACCGTCAAATAAAACATATCACGTAAATGCATAGAACGTGATACTGATATAAATGTAATGTAATGTATTTACTGCCTAGATTATCTTGAAACAGTATCAAAATAAAAATGCTGAATTGAGGAGCTGAAATAGAGTGTTGATTACAGAAACGCTGATGACTAACAGAAATTTCCCCTGTGACATTTCTGCAGTTAGCCCGCCAGTTCATCACAGAAAATCTTAGCAAATCATATCCTGCTCTACCTCCCGTTAGAATTGGCAAAACAAAAGCAGGCTAAGCAGAACAGAGCTTGATTCTAGCACATGGTTTATACTTCTGCAGTCTTTGTGTCTGCACAACATAGGTTGGAAATTCTTTTGAGCTGTTATTTTGTACTGGTCAAACATGCCAATCATTTGCAAAAATCTGGGAAAGAGGGGACTGAAGAACTAAATGGAAGGCTAACCTAAAACCACACAAATACTTTTTAATGTGGTTTAATCAGTTAGCTTATTTTACCCCTTATGCCTTGCTATTTGATCTTATGTTTTACTTATGTTGTTTCGTTCCCAAGGAGGAGTGTGTCTTGGACAGCTGTGATCTTATCAAGGACAAGGTAGGTAGAGTGAAACAGGTCCTTCTTTATAAGGCTGCATTTGTCATAGCTCTGCAGTCCGCCATCGTACATGCACAGACGAAGCAGAAGTTCAGTTGACCTACTCCATTTTCAAATAATAAACAAACTGGCAATTGGTTCATGCTCATCATATTGCTACTTGTGTTGGTATACTTCACAGAGGCTGCATTAAGATGATTGTTTGAGTTACATGTTTTGAACTTGGCCACACAGAAGCATGTTTTGCTGATCTGAGACAGTAGTGGGCATTAAGGGTCAGTGTATAGAGCACTGAACATGCACGGTCAGCAAAGAACATATCATTTGTGCTCTGAATACCTGTGGACTAGTTTTGTTTTACCAAATTTCCTGCAGCTGTACCATCGTGCCAGAGCTTGACTTATGAATGGTACTTCAACAACATTCAGAGCAAAAAGCCGTACTGTGACATGTCTGCTTTATTTGTCAGCACTGTCTTTAACCTGGAAACCTTGCAAAGCTATAAAAACATAAAATAAAAAGCACTTATCTTTGTGAATATTGCAGAAATAACGGTAGGTAAGTGTAAACTGGAGTTGTACTAAATTCATATAAATGTATATGCTGTAGCATAGTGCGGTGATGGTTCTCATCAGGACTATGTCTCATAGTGATGTAAACAATTGAACTAGTGCTGTTGCTTTAACAGTGATGTAAATATGTATGAAGCCTGTAAATAGAACTATTGCATTAAATAGTGATAATAATACCTATTTGTTAACCAGGTAGGCCCACTGGACACAGTCCCTTTACAAGGGCAACCAGGGAGCAGTACATGGTTAAGTGACTTGCTTTAGATCACTCAGTAGGCAAATGAAGGCTGAGGGAATCAAAACCTGTACAACAGGAACTCCATTTCACAGCCTTAACCTCTGCTGTAAGTAGTCAGGTACCATGGTGTACTAGGCAGAGAGAATTTGATCATGCTTACATTAATAGTTGTACAACTAATGAGAAGAGGACTATAGCCCAAATTTTCAAAGTAAACCTGCCCCCCTTGAGGAGGGGGAATTGTGTGCTTGGGACATAAGTTCTGGGTGGTAGGTTGCAGTAAGAAGAATTGCTATGGAATTGTACCTGAGGAAACCTGGGCATCCTCCTACAGCAGAATCCAGAGGGAAAAAAGCTACTTGAAATCACCCATGTACTCTAGTCAGTAATTCATGCTGCAGGAGGGAATTACTGGACTTTATGGAAGACTGTATCCCTTTGTTGATTCTGGGACTTGGAGAGAAATAAGCTATTTTGAGTATTATTCCTATGGTTGCCATTACAGAAAGTTATTTCATTTGGTACACTTGTTTCTGTGACGTCTGCATCACCAACTTTTCTTTGACTTTGCAATAAAGCTATGTTCCTTTTAACTTTGTTACTTTAATCTAACAAAATGCAATAGGAGCTTTTCCTAGAACAGACTCTTTGCACTCCAACACCATAGTTACTCTTAATGAAAATGAATGAAAGAGCCATTTAAAAACTGTTTAACCCTGACAACACTGTAATGAAATAAATATTTGTACTATTTTCAGTTACAGGAAGCTTATGGCTACTTATGTTTATAAATAGGGTGTGAAGTGTCCTTTGCCCTTTTGAACAAAATAAAATGCAGCCTACTTTGAGTTCTTATAGCAGGAACTCACAGAAATTTCATTGTTCGGCTTTAGGACACTCGACTACTTTTTCAAAGCTATACTTGAAAAGAATCACCTAGCAGTTGGGCAGTTGGACCCTATACTGGTATCAGTATAAGCGATGTTCTTTCTTTTCTACAGTTCATTCTTGCCTTTTTTATAAGACTAAAGAGTTTTTGTTATATATTCCATCATCTATTCTAGTCTACAGATTTTCTTGTCATTGCAGCTTACTCTAGTACCTACCTGACAAGCAAATCAAGACCATTGATTGTAACGCCTTATTCTAGCTGTTTTTGAGACCAACATATGACACCAAGAAGTGGTGTTTTGTTTAGAGTTGCCAGAGACTGCTTGTAGGAGATGAAGGAAAGTCTTCATGAAGTTTTTCCTGACAAATGCGAGGGCCTCCTTTTCCCATGCAGAAGTAAAGAGCTGTATGTTTGGAGTTGCAAGACTACTTGGACGAGATGAAGAAAAGTCTTCATGAAGTTTTTCTTTACAAATGTGAGGGCTTTATGAAGTTCTTCTTTACAAATGTGAGGGCTTCATGAAGTTTTTGTTGACAAATGTGAGGGCCTTCTTTTCCTGTGCAGAGGTAAAGAGCACAAACAGACTAAGAGGTAATGTTAGAGACCTCTTTTTAAGCTTAAGGAAGTTCACAAAAACTATGTCCCACCTCCTCATTCTCCAGGGCATGCTTTATCTGAAACACTGTATCCACGCTTGAAGTCACTATGTTCTATTAACTGTTAACATTTGCGCCTTTTCAGCTTAGGGATTTCATGATTTTAACCTGGGGCTACAAACAGTTTTCATCTGGAGTCCTTTGACTTTGGAAGTCATTTAGTCCTGCTGTGTTTGTGTGTCGTGCATCTTTGAGATCTCCAATACCTGCCACACCTGACGCCCAGCCCTCCCATGATGCACTAGTGCAGGTCTTATATTTACCAAGTCCACCAGCATCATTCATCAGCATAGCTGTCATTTATTTTCCTGTCTTCATCTGCAGTGTGGTCACATCTTCATGGTGGAGTCAGTAATGTCTTCAGAGCTAATCATTATGGGAATGCAGTTACAATATGATCTCCTGTAAGCAGCATTGAAACATGCACTTGGTCAGTAACTGAGGCTGGTGTCAGATGACTCGATACCTCAACCCCATGTAAAAATGGGAAAAGGTAGCTTGATGATTACTGAGGGTGATGATTCAGCAGGTGAGTCCTCGACATTTCCAGGTGCCTGCATGTCCCAGCTACAGTTCTTATTTTGAACCCCAATGGGCAACAGTTTAGCAGAAGGATTATCAACTGATGTGGATTACGTAATGCCAGTACTTGCCACCAGAGCCTCCACTTATGTAGATTTTAATTGGTGCCCCTTTTGCACCTTTAGCTGCTTTCTTGAAATGTTTACTGTACTGTGACATGGTCCCTAGTCATCATATGCATTTTGGATCTGTCCTTGTGTCCTCTGAGCAAAGAATATATCCATATAGATGACAACTACAAGATTCAGACTTGAGTCTCTCTCTCTCTCTCAAAATTTCCCACCCAAAAAAAATGTGCAAGTAGATGCTGCACAAGAGAAAAATTCTGCTTGTTTAGATGAGGAGCAGTACGAGTTATTTCTGGGATCCCTTGGAAAGATGTATGTTTAGGAGAAGTCAGGAGAACAATAAGAAGCACAGTATATAATGCACTGGAACAAATCCTCAGGTGATCTTTCCTGTAGTGAATGCTTTTAGAAATGTGGTCTGTTTTAGCTAGGGGCACACATATATATTAACTAAAAACAGGCAAAGCCAGATAGTTTGCTTAGATCACTCGGAGTTCCTCTACCTTGAGATTTTCCATTTACTCATCAAGAATATCAAACCAGATACTAACATCTCAGCAGATGATGGATCAGGAATTCAGGACTTCAGTCCATGGAGATCTTTCTGCAAGAAGGGCTCTGAACAATTTTGTAAAGCATGTACTTTGTACTCCTTTTTGGGCATGAAAACATTGATCTAAATGACTTGCATGCTCTACTTTCAGAGAGACCTGTGGGACAGTGCTTCTGAAAAAGTTGACCAGCTTCCAGAAGATAAGACCATGGATACTGTCAAGCTACATGGTAGCTCTTTCTTGTATTTTCATTGACTTGCATTGTCTGGGTTTGCTGTCCTCAACATCACCATTTGTCTTGGTGTCACCTTATACTCCTTGCAGAAGACTTTAGAATAGCTTTCACATATGCCCATTATGGAGTGCAGTCATTTTGTCTAGAAATAGATGTCCCTTTTAAAGCACTGTAAGAAAAAGAATATAAAGTATCCATTGTTTGGTTGTCCTTCCATCTGCTTCGTAAAACCTTGTCTCATTGCCCTCAGCAGAGTCATCAACAACAGAGACTTTTGCAACACCAGCCTGCTTTCCAACAGTAATGCTGCTGATCATGGGCAGTCCAGAGATTCTTATCAGGTAGAAGGCTGTGAATTTCTTTCTGGAAGCCTAACAGCATTCCTTCATAGACCATCATCTTCCTGCTCCTCTGAAGGTGGCTAGTAGGTAAATATTTCTCTATATATCAGTATAACGCTGCATTTGTGAAGACCTGTGGGTCAGAGAAGTAGTTAAATGAAGTTGCACCTGAACGTTATGGTTTCCCTCTCCCTTGAGCTTTTGCACCTGTACCTGATACTCCATGCCAGCAAGAAGACATGGTCCTTTTGGAGCATAGCAGTTCTTAAAGAAAGGAGCCATTAAGTATGTCCCCAGAGACCAAAAGCTTCAGGAGGTTTCACCTGTGCTTTTTATTAGTCTCAGAAAAATTAGGAATTAGGGGACAACATCCCTATTCCTGACTTCTGGATCTTAATGGACTTTATTCTCCAGTTAGCAATGTAGAATTTTACTCTGGTATCTTGTGAATTGAGCCATTTCCCCATAAGAAAGAAGATTGGATGTGTGTCCTGTACCTTCGCCACACATAGTTTTAGTTGGTATCAGAAAATGCCACATGAAGTTCCTTTGTCTCTGGATTAGAGCTGATCATTTGCTGTTTCCTTTGGCCTGCATTAGCTCCAAGAATGTCCATATGTTACATAGTGGCATTTACAACCTTAAAATCTAACATGATCAAGGTTGTTCTTTATTTGAATGGCTGAGTCCTAGGTAATGCCTCCTGAGATGAAATGATTATAACAAGGGATTTCACCTTTTTACTTTTCCATAATCCAAGCATCACAGTACACCACCAAAAATTAGTTGCCTTTGTTCAGGTGCTCATCTCTGTTGGATTTTCTTTGAACCCATGGGTCTTTTACGCCTTTTCTAGGCTGGTTCACTTTGCTGCATGTCTGTCATGTTCCATTGTCAACAACCTGCAATGTCCATTATCTCCAAAGTTTAATGATACACTGGTAACTTGTGCCAAATTTCATATGAAAGTCCTGCAGATGTTGCTTCACTTTCAGTTGGTCATTGGCTTAGACAGATGAAACTTTCATAACCATCTATCCAGTTTCCAATTTTGATTTGATATTTTTATAGACCCTGTTTTTGCTGATGTATTTTCTTTGGCTTAATTTTGTGATTATGGTTTTAACAGATGTCTCCACATTTGGCAGGAGAAGCCATATTTTCATGTACCATATCTAAACTTTGGAACAATCTTCCACCCTCTATAGCTACTCTACCTTCCAGCAGCCTTTTCAAGACTGCCCTCAAATTCCACTTAAATTTGCACTGGCTTTGTCCTTGTTCTAATCCAGACCAACACCCTCCCCGTACCCCCCCACCTAGACTCTTAACCCAACTATACTACCGCCACTACTAACCACAGTCAAAAATAGCTAGCTGTCTTTACATACTTTAACATGTTGTCTGACAACGTTGTTACTAATATTATAAATGACAAGAAACTATCTTAACTTGCAGCATTTTCTGTATATACTGTTGATAATCAGTATCTTGTTATTGTATTAAAGCCAACAACCTGTAATGTTGTTTACTATTGCTGCAACTGTGTTTCTATCATGTACATGATGTGGAGCTTTTCTTCCCGGGCATCTGCTGAAAAAGGACCTGCATCCAGTCGGAATTTCCCGGTAAACAAATGTAAATAAATAAATTTGGCTAGGGAACGCATTACATCTCTTACAGCCTACTCAACTTTAAGTTACTCTATTTCAGGTTTTAAATCAACATCTTGAAGATGAGACTTGTCTTCCTGAGATTACAGACTCTTTCTTTACACGTCCAAAGACCCTGTGATGATTCAGTCAGACAGATATGGACATTATTTTCTATATCAAACAGGGGGAGCTATGTCTTTGCTTCTCTGCCTGGAAACTGACTCCATACCACTGAGTTTTAGTTTTGTCATTTCACATCCTTAACATATAAAACTTTCTGATAAACATTTTAACAGCATCGTCTCTAGTAATTGATCTTAGAGAGTACCATGCAGTACATTAGTCTAGTTCTGGGGGTCATTGGCAGTAGCCCTTTTTTTTCCTCCTGGGATAATGTCTTATAATTTTTATACCGTATTATAGGTGTCCAGGGCTTTTATCAAGATACATCATGGCTTCCATAGATCCAGTTCTTTATATGCTTTTTTGCCTTTTCCCCCATATTCCAGTAAGGAGTCAATCTATCCCTCATCTCTTGGCTCCACCACTCTTAAGAGCTTTGGTTGGTTGGCTTTGGTTTAAGACCCATGTCAAAGTATTGGGGCTTTCTTTCTAGAAAATACTGCTCAAGCCATTTCCTTTTGCATCCTTCTGGGATTTTTTAGGTCTTTTGTACAAATGGCACAGTTTTTATTCTTTCCAAGTCACTCATGTCTAAGTCTTTCAGTTTTGAAGCCTTCCACTTGACTTATGTACTCCATAAGGTGAAAAATGTCCACCATTTAGACTAATGGCAGTTCTTTCCTTCTAGGCTATGATCTGCTTTATCTGGCTGCAGACGACTATCTCACTTTTTTCTTTGATATAGCCCTTAGACACTGTACTTTCAAGACTCTTCTAGGAGACATTTCCACTTTTCATGAAGGAAGGCACAGTCGCCTACCTCCTTGGTTTCTTGAAACTGTTCAAGACATTCTCAGACAGCATGTTTCCTTCATGCAACAAGCATTCTGCATGCCCATTGGAGTTAAACTTCATGCTGACAAAGCTTGCCCTTTTCTGTTTCAGTCAGGTATTCGCAACTGACCCCATATCTGTTTCATGAAAGGTCATCTTCTTAGTAGTGATCACTTTGGCTTGAAAGTTCTCCTAAGAACAGCTCTTGACTGCTTTAGAACATTCATTTTCACAAATGCAGGGTCTTTGTGCACCATTTTAGTCTTACTCAAATGGGACCATGAAATTATTGAATTAATACATCAAATTGCTTGTCTTTTCCCTGGAAGGGGCCAGTATTATTTTGCAACTCTCATAGCTTAGTGAGGTGGATAATCACTTTAATCTCTCTTCATCCAGAAAAGAGCCTTTCAGCAAGGGTCCCCAACTGATCATTTCCTTTATCCAAGATACCAGGAAAAATGTTTTCCAACAATGTTTACCTGAGCACTTAAATGACAAAACTAATACAGTTAGTTAAAACTTCTACTTTCAATGCTTTTGGGTAGTATTAGGCGCTTAAAGTATTTAATCACATTTTTTTCCATGATATGCACCATAACTGGAATCCTAAATGTTAACTGTGGTAGGTACCACTACAGGGGGATACTTCACATTCTTAGTGTATTGCAAATATGTCTCTATATTTTTGGACATGAAATGAGCACTGCATCGCATAGCTAAGGTCACTGACTTGCATAAGCACATAGAGAGGGAGAAACATAAAATATCAGTAGCAGTATTTAAAAAAAGATAAAATTAGTATGCAGGGCTGTGCAAGATGTACTTAATCCACATTTTTATCATATTATTCCATTTGTCAGATTTTTGTTGTATATTAATTCTAGCTTTACCCATTTACTGTATTAGATGACTCCATTGATGACTTTATCCCTGACCATTAATGGGCTGAATTGGACAATCGGGTACCAGGCCTTTTGCTCACTTTAAAGCTGTCATCTTGACACAGTCCTGTTGTAGATGGATTTCTAGGGCTGATCACCTGCAACTGCACACACAGGGTTATGCTGTGATGCTGAACGTCTTATGCATTCCACACAAATGGCAGATAAAAGAAGAAAATAAGATTAGTTGAGCATACTACTTAGAAATGCATCTCTCAGCATGCCCAAGATGGAGATTTATTTCACTGGGAATAAATCTACATTATATATGGGAGTAGAATTATCCAAAGCTGTCTTTAATCAACTGATAGACTCCATTCAGTGGTACAGTTTTCTTGCTGCAGATTTCAGTATTCTGTCTAACCCAGAAGACGCTGCTACTGGCAGATCACCCAGCTTCACAGATGTTCTTCGTTCCACATTGCTGCAGTCCTAACTATTGGGTAGTCCGCTGTCCAGTCGGCCCGAATACCAGAGTATATGGACGCCGGTCAGGCGCATTAGACTGACGCCAGTTTGCCGCATGGTCCGATGCAGAAGCTTTTTTGCGAGTGCAGGTTGGCGTTCTGAAATTTTCTGAAGCCGGAGTTTCAGACCGAATCAGAGTTGGTTGGTACCCCGGGCAGAACATTTTGGTTTTTCTTGCCTCAGTATTTAACCGGATGTCAGAAAAGTGAATAACTGTATTTCTTGTGGGAAACAGATACCTCATAGGGATTACCATACCTTGTGTATACCTTGTTTAGGGCCTGAGCACGACGTTGTTGGATGCCGCTCTTGTGCTAGGTTTAACAAACGCACTATTAAGAGAAGGTTAGACTGTGCCAGGTTAGTGTTTGGGAAGCGTTGTAATTATAAAATGCCGCCGGATGTTCCAAAAGCGCAAGGACAAATCAGCGGTTGATGAACCGCAGTCCCGGACGGTTCTTTAGAAGGCTCAGTGGAGCCAGAGGTTTTGCCAGGAGTTTCTTTGGAGTCTCAGGCAGAGACTTTACTGTTACAGGATGTGCCTTCTCAGGAAGTAGGCCAGGCTGAGGGGCTTCTCAGGTAACTGTTCTTCCCTCTCTTCCTAAGGTAGTTAGAGCCTCTCCTTCTGTTTCAAAAACTTGTAGGCCAAGTTTAGCTTCAGTGGGGCTTCTCCTAGCACTTCAGGCTCTGTGCCTAAGAAACATATGCTTAAAATGGCAGAAGATTTGATTACTATGATTAGAGGCTCTATGCCCCCCCCTGATAAGAGGCCTAGGGTGGAGCCTGAGTTTGAAAGTTTTGAACAGTGTTCAGAGGCTTCTGAGTCTTCTGCGGAAGATTTGCCGGAGTTCCTCCTTATTCTGATTCTGATGTGGATGATTCCACTCCTACAGCTTCTCCTCCTGAGGATTTCTCATTTTCAGAGACTCTGCATTCCATGAGGGAGCACTTTAAATGGGAAGGCCAGGATTACTCTGATTCCAGGAAAAGGCTTAGGGAATTCTTGTTTTACCCCAGCATAGGCCCTTAGCTATACCTCCTGTGTTGAATGTGGTGGAAGATGTTTTGCAGAGGCTTCCTGAACCCTGATTCTTTGCCTCCTGCTCCTGTTAAACCTGATAGGTACTATAGGGTGCCTGAAGCTCATAAGTATCTTTTAAGAGTCCTAGGGCAGACCCGAAACTGTTTCTCAGGGACCTAAAGGTGTTAAGGCCTCTGTGGTTAAAAACCCTGTTCCCACTGATAAAGAGGCAAGGGCTTTGGATAGATGGGGAAAGAAAGTGTATACTTCTTCCACTTTAGCCATGAGGCGTTGAATTGTCAGTTTCACATGCTAAAATATCAAAATTATCTCCTTTCACAATTGAAATCTAAGGTGGATGCTTTGAAGGTATTGAGTGTAAAGAGTTGCTGGATTTAGTTCATGTGTCTGAACAAGTGGGTAAGCATTCTTTGCAATGTGGTTTTGATGCTGTACAGGCCTCCTCGAGGGTGGCTGCCACTAGTTCTGTTCTTCGCAGGCATGCCTGGTTGAGGGATCAGAATTTAGCTGAGCATGTTAAGACAAGGATTTTGGATGCTCCTTTACAGTCTGATGTGTTGTTTGGTTCGCCTGTTGAAGCAGTTTTAAAGAAAATGGAGGACAAAGCTAAGTCTATGCAAACTGTTAAAGATTGTTTGCAGGTGCAGCCACCGAAGTTTAGTAGAAATTGGCCTACTAAGGGTTGGACATATCCTGCTTATGATTCCCAGTCTAGGGGTAGGTCTAGACGTGGTAGGGGCAGAGCTCAAGGTTCTTTTAGGCCTAGAACAGGGAGTTCACCTGCTCAGACTTCTGGTGAGGGCAGGGGTCAGTCCTTTCGTAAACAGATCCAATGACCTGCCTTTTCAGCTGCCAGTAGATTCTCGTCTGGCAGCTCCTTTGGGAGGAAGACTGTCTCTTTTCAAAGAAAATTGGGATTTAATTACTCAAGACAGATGGGTGTTGGATATCATTCACCACGGTTACAGGTTTTATTTCCATACATTGCCCCCTTTCAAAGGCATGCCAGACGTTCCTCCTCCACTAAGGAAAGAGGCTCACAAGCAAATTTTTCAGTTACTCCAAATAGGGGCCATTCAGCCAGTCCCTGTATCACAAAGGGGCCTAGGATTTTATTCTCGCCTGTTCCTAGTACCAAAGAAGGGGAACACGTGGAGACCAATTTTGGATTTATCTATCCTCAACACTTATCTGGACATTCCCAAGTTCAAGATGTTGACACAGCTTTTACCTCTGCTGGGCAAAGATCACTGGATGGTAACTTTAGATCTCAAGGAAGCTTACCTTCATGTGCCTATAAGACTAAGTTGCAGGAAGTATCTGCGCTGAGCTGGAAATTCTCATTATCAGTTCTCTGCATTGCCCTTTGGCTTATCTACTGCCCAGAGTATTCACAAAGGTTCTGGCTCCAGTGATAGCTTACTTCAGGCTACAAGGAATTCAGATCTATCCTTACTTGGACGACTGCCTGATTCTGGCTCAAGAAAAGGAAGACCTTCTACAGCATCTGGAATATGTTATAGCAGTGCTAAGATGCCTAGGGTATTCTAATAAAGTCCAGTCTAGTACCCTCTCAAGACATGTACTTTCTGGGTGTGAGACTGAATACAGCAGCCCAGATGGCCTTTTAACCCCGGACAAACAACAGAGTCTATCACTTTACTTCCATCAACTATCTCATCAGTCCGTGCTGACTGCAAGGACAGTCCTTCAAGCATTAGGGTTCATGGCATCTTGTATTCTGGTGCTTCCCAATGCCAAACTGCATATGAGGAAGCTACAATGGTATCTCAAAATGTATGGACACAGCACTGCCAGGATTTGGACACTGTCATTCAAATAATACCTTGCCTTCAAAAAGAATTTTTGTGGTGGGCTCAGGAATGTCACCTAAACAAGGGACTCTCTGTGACCCGGCCAGAGGCGAGTCAGATTTTAACGACAGATGCCTCGGACATTGCTTGGGGAGCTCATCTAAATGGAAAGTGGATACAAGACAAGTGGCCTGCCAGACTACAGCATCTACATATCAACATGAAGGAGATGTTAGCAGTCCAGTTTGCATTAATGGCTTTCAAGGAGTTACTTCTTCCAGGGCAGGTGTTGATTCTAACAGACAACACAACTGTCATGTGGTACATCAACAAACAAGGGGAACACATTCTACCCATTGTGCAGGCAAGCAATGATTTTATGGGAGACTGCGCCCAGCTTGCAACTAACTCTTCAGGCAAGGTTTCTGCCGGGAGCACAGAACTCCTTAGCAGATGTGTTAAGCAGACAAATCATGGATCCCCACGAGTGGAAACTGGATCTTCATGTATTTCAAAAGTTGACAGTGTCCTGGGGAACTCCAGACATAGATCTGTTCGCTTCTCCACTGAACCACCAGCTGCCAAAGTTTTGCACAAAGAGGTTTCATCACACAGCTTGGAAAGTGGATGCTCTTTCTTTCAGTTGGAAAAATCTTCATGTGTATGCGTTTCCACCTCTGCCTCTTCTTCCAAAGGTGCTTCTAAAGGTCAGACAAGACAAGCCAAGGATGATTTTAATAGCTCCAGATTGGCCTCGCAGCACTGGTACCCATTACTGAGGAGTCTGGTAAAGAAGCCTCCATGGCCTTTACCCTTGATTCCACATCTTTTGTCGCAGAAGGAAGGTCGCCTGCTCAATGTCAAGCTTCACTCTCTTCATCTAACAGCCTGGCATATTCTGTTTTGAAAGACAGCAGGTCTCAACTTCCTCAACAAGTTTTAAATGTGATTATGGAAGCCAGAAGACCTAGTACAAGGAAAGTGTAAAATGGAAGAGATTTTTATTTTGGACTGCAGCAAAGAATTTGGAGATTTCAGAGCCTAATTTGAGTGTGGCTCTTCAATATCTTACTGAGTTATTGGACAAAGGTTTGTCTTTCTCTTCCATTAAGATTCATGCTGCAGCAATTTCAGCTCACTATGATTGTGACCCACCATTGTTTTCACATCCTTTGTTCAAGCAATTTCTTAGAGGGGCAAAGAATATAAGACCCCAATGAGAGCTCCTACTCCTGCTTGGGATCTCAATTTTGTGTTGGAGAAACTTACTCTACAACCTTTTGAGCCTGCAGCTACTGCTGAACTGAAATACTTGTCATGGAAGACTGCTTTTTTGTTGGCTATTACTTCTGCAAGAAGGGTTTCTGAGTTACAGGCCCTTATGGCGGTTGAGCCTTTTTGATTTTTCATAAGGATAGGGTATCATTACGCACTAATCCTTCTTTATGCCTAAGGTGGTTTCTAGTGTGGCTTTAAACCAAACTATTCATTTGCCTACTTTTTATGCAGATCCCCAAAATAAAGGGGAAAAGATTTTGCACACTTTAGATGTGCACAGTATTATTTGAGCAGGACTAAGGATTTTAGGCAGTCTCAGCAGTTGTTTGTTTCTTTTGCTTTAAGTTCGCAGGGCAAGCCTGTGTCAAAACAAACTATTTCTAGGTGGATTGGGTTTTGCATTGCATTTTGTTATTCCCATCATGGCAAGGAGATTCCAGCTGGGATTAGGCCTCATTCCACTAGGGCTACTGCCACTTCAACAGCATTTCTAAGGGGGGTGGCAACTAAGGATATTTTGGAAGCAGCTACTTGGAGTTCAGTGCATACTTTCTCTAAGCATTATCACCTTCCTCTCTACTCTAAGTCTAGGGCTGGTTTTGCCACAGCTATTTTGCAAGGCATGTTGTCAGCTCCTGCTTCTTTATGATTTGCCAGCCTCCCTTACCTCTGCTTTGGGATTCTAGACTGCAGCAATGTGGAACGAAGAACATAGTACAGTTTTGTACCTACCATAAATGTAGATGTTCGAGGGTCCACATTGCTGCAGTCCAATTTACCCTCCCTCCCTCTGTGTTTAGGGGTGGTTGTGTAGGTGAGGTTATATGCTGATATTTTTGTATATACTTTTGTATCTATTGTGCATATTTTTGGTGCAGGTATGTTGGGCCTTGTCTTTTTAGGGTCTTCTGACATCTGGGGCAAGAAAAGACTGAGGATATGACGTCGGTCATGCGCATTAGTACCCTGAC
Source organism: Protopterus annectens (assembly GCF_019279795.1). NCBI lineage: Eukaryota > Metazoa > Chordata > Ceratodontiformes > Protopteridae > Protopterus > Protopterus annectens. The sequence continues at coordinate 619,728,329 of NC_056744.1, forward strand.
GTACTGGCGCTCAGTCTACGGCGCTGGACGACCGCCAAGCCATATACTCTGGTATTCGGGCCGACTGGACAGCGGACTACCCAATAGTTAGGACTGCAGCAATGTGGACCCTCGAACATCTACATTTATGGTAGGTACAAAACTGTACTTTCTTGCTGAGCACCTCAAAAAGTATGGCCTCCCAGCTAAAGCTTTGTGACACAGGAAGGTAATTCTTCATCCAGCTACCATTTTAACATTGTACTCCTGGATAGATGTCCCCCACAGCAGAGTAGGTTACACCTTTCTCAGAATATATTTGACCAGTTGTAAACTGCATTTATTTCCTGTAATCAGGCCACCACATTATCACACAGGCATCTAACAGCTACCACATACAAGCTTTCCACTATATGAAAATTTTCCCTAGTTCTCACATGATTTAAGACATCTAAGGTTCTGTTCTGCTTTGGAGGACTTTCTGGAGTGTAATAACATCTGATGCCACTTTTTTCCCTGTGAGCTATATGCCTTCAAGTACTTCCTGCATGCCAGGTTAAAAACCTGGCTGCACTACCTGATAGAACATTTGAATAAAAAGCGCACTTTTATGATGGTCTGGAACTCTCCCTAGCTCATTTACAATTAGGACATAATCAGGGCTCTTATGCTTAGGACTCTGGTATTAAAAGTTTTTGTACTTCAGTCCACTGCTTTACAAAGCTGGCAAGAAGGGTTCTTTTAGAGCCATCTTAGTATATCCTTTCAGGCATAATGAACTAAGAAACAGAAATGATAGTTGATAACACAGCTGAAGCTCTGCACCATTAGCATACAACATTAAGTAATAAAATAGAATTCCAACCCCCCATTATATATTAATTGGATCCTTTCTGCTATTCAGCTGAAATCCATCACAACAGATGAAGGCCAAAATTACTCTCACACACACAGCACACAATACACAGCTTTAACTCTTTCCTTTATACTAATTGCTCTGGAAAGTTGCACTCCTTTCTTCTCTTGCACCTATAATCTGTGCATTATAAGCTTTTATGACAAATCATGATATAAACTATTGTCTCAAACAAGCAATCAGTATGTTAGGAACCATAAGAGATGTTAGAGATTAGGAAGTGGGTTGTGTGATGAAAGGAGGTACTGACAGCACAGCTAGCTGGAATTTTGTAAATAATTATGTCATTTGTGAATATCAAACTGATTCATACAGTATGCTTGTGTTACAAATGTATTAGAACTATATGTCATGTGTATATCAAACTGATTTGTACAGATGCTTGGGTTGAAAAAGTATTTGTAACGTCCTTGTATTTGAAATGTATCCACAGTGTGCCCTACTGGAGAGAACAGAAATGTACATGCACTATTGTAACTGTTTAAATGTATATGTTTTAACAGAGGAAACTGGAAGGTTAACCTCAGTCCAGCAAACTTTAAAATAGATCTGAAATTAAATAGCATGTTTATGGCCTAGATCATAAAGTTATCTCACAGGTTTCAAGGCAGCTAGAGACACAGCATTTGTACTAGGAAGCTTTCTGTATTGTGTTTGGGGTGAACTAATCACTACTCTGGAAGATGGGAGGTATTCAATTGTTTTATGACTTCCAGCACCTGCCATAGATCAGAGCAAAAGCCCTTGTGTGTGTGTATTTTTACAGGTAGGTGCTAAATTCTGCCAGCTTCCAGCGATGGGCGGTTGCATGGGAACAAAAGTCAGATGACCAGAAGTAATGTCATTCTGCAAAAGTAATATTTTAGATATTATTTTGAGAAGTCTGTTAGTGAGACTGAGCATTCCGTATTCTGTCTTGGCCCTAACAACAAGAAGTACAATTCACCACATCATCTGCCTTGCTGTATTAGGTTGTTAGGGAACAGTATAATTCTTAGATTCAGACAGGAGTATACTGAAGTTCAGTTTTGATATTTTTCTTTATTTGTCTGAGCCTGTCCTTCATTGTTTTAAGTACTTCCCATAATTTTGAACTCTGATATCACGGTGAATATATACTTGGTATTTTCTTGTTCTTTATTTATTATTAAATATATTTAAACCTTTCACTGTGGGTGATCTTTGTAGAGATATTTAAGTTTTGAGAGTATTTGCATATTTGGTGACACTGTGTGGGCCACTCCTAATAGCCTTGCTCTTGGTCAAACTACCATTTGTATTAATATTAATTTCACTCAGTATATTGGGTGCCCTTGTTAAGGGCCTTAAGGTAGCTGGCAGATGTCTGGTGGCAGTCATAACTACCTTATAGTCTAGGCAGAAGGGGAAAATCTGTGCCAGCCTTTCTCAGATGTTTGTGTGAGAGTGTGTGTGTCAGCTACTTGGGCAGGAACACACAGCACTGGTTGGACAGAGGGTGCTGGAGGTCTTGGCTTGGATACTCAGCTGCGATCTTAACTCTATAGCTGTGCCAGTGGGGAGTCTTATTGGGGATCTGGAGAAAGCGGGAGAAACCAGCCTTGGACGGACTGTGTTCCCTGTGTGCTCTTAAGGGAAATTGTGTTTGATTGTGCTTGATGCAGAGAGCCGCATCTGGAGATACTGTGTGTACCTGTCATCCTCTTGGTGAATGTCCACCACTGGTGTCAGTGGTGAGGATTGACGCTCCTTGATTACTGTCTCAAAAGGTGATGGGGTGTCACAGGTTGTACAAACTTATTTTTGCAATGTTAATATCTGAATGCAAGTCCTTTAATTCAATTTTATTGTAAAACAGTCTGCAAAGTTATATTTTTCTGCAACATTTCACAAATGACTTGGCATGTAAGCATTGATACAACACACACACACACTTACACACACACACACACACACACACACACACACACACACACACACACACTCACACTCACTCTCTCGCTGTTTTCCACTTTTTGCACATAGGGTCAGGGTGTCACATCAGAGGATCATAGGAGATTACTTGGCTGAAGGCCCTAGAGCCTTTTTAAGCCTAACCATTCATACTCCCCTTTTTCGATTTATCAATGACCACAGATTAGAATGGCTTTGGTATATGACTGTGCCTTAAGGCCCCTGTCCATAAGAAACAGAGATGACAAGCCAGGGATAAATTTGTGATTTCCCATACATTGATCCAAACAGCATTTGAATAGGTTTAGGGAACAGCTGTACTGTAAATGAATGGGGAGTCTGTTCCAGAGAAGGGGTAATCTTTGAGACACATATCTGTCCCTTCAACATGTTTTTTTTGCCACAGACCATGTTTAAGATCCTTGCACTGTGTAGTTCTAGTGCTGTTTGTTTAAACATGAATAACAAATCCATCAGAGCTGGATCAGAGAATCCCTTTTAGGTTAGGCATAGATTGCCTTTCAGTAGTGTGTAGGAGACCAAGAACAGGGACAGGGCTTTGAGGCAAACCACATAGGACATGTTATTTACACCCTGGATTATTTTAGTGAAGAACCTCTGTGGTTACTCCAACTGTTGCAAATGCCTGGTCAGGTACACATTGAAGGGATCATTGTACTCAGTTGTTAGTTTAATTAGGGCTACGTATAGTGAGACTTTCGATCTGAATGCCATGCCATTACTTATAAGTTGTACTACTTAGAAGGATTTTCTCACCAGCATGGACACTTAGATTAAAGTTCAGTTTAATGTCAACCTGAGTTCCCAAATTCCTTACCACTGAGTCTAACCTTGGGGGAGATTTGTCAGTGTTATAATTTGCAGGGGTGGCCTTATTCCCAAAAGGTATAATTATGCATGTTTTGCACTGAATTTTAGGTCATGGCTCTGACACCAGTTATTTGTCTGTGCCAGACCCTCCTGAAGGATATTTATATCTCTCAGGTTTTTAATGATTGCATCCAGCTTACAGCTGTCAACAGATAATGGTCGGCCAGAGGCCCTCTACATTTGAATTGACTTCAGAGAAGTATATTCTGAACAGAAGTTGTCCGGTAGTAAGCATCAACGGTGACAATTATCTAGAGCCAATGTTCACACTGCCAGGTGGTTTTGGATATATTCACTAACAGTTTTGTTCATCAATACACAGGCTTTCATGTGATAACAAGCAGTTACTTTAAACTTGGTTGTATATCTGGAAAATTAAACATACAAGCATTGCTTAGTGTCTGTCAAGCTGTACTATTTTCCATCCATTAGTTATATGTTTCTCTGGTGTGATCTCACCTTTTACCTGGTACAGTGCAATTGGGTCTTAAGTTACTTGTGTTCTTTTAGTGTTAATGTAAGTATTTTTTTAATTATGAAAATACATAGATATTGCTCATTATACTATGTTTCAATGAAGTTCTGATATCTCCATTTCCTGCATCCTGCACATATAATTTTGATGTTCTTGGATTCTCCTACACTGAGCTTCGTTACTGGACATGTTAATATGCTGAATGTCATAATTCATCACAGTGTAGAATATTTTCATTGGCTTGCATGCCATGCAGGTACTGTGGTATAACTCCGTTACCTTCACATTCACTCTTGCAGTACTTGAAATATTCTCCTTTTTCTTTGGTATAGTAATAATTGAAGGAAAGTCATTAGATGTGCAAGGCTGCTGTTACTGAGAAGCAAACAAAAATGAAACTGAACTTTGATTGTACTTTTTGTGACATTTTCCATTAGGAACTGCCAGAGCCCTTTGCAACACTAGACAACCTAGGCAGCTGCCTAGGGCCCCATGCTGTCAGAGGGCCCAAACAACATTAAATGTAATTAAAAAAAAAATGTTGCTATATTGCTGAGCAACCGCATACTGTGGCTTTAAGAATTAAACAAAAAAAAAAAATGAAAAGTCCTGTGACCGCATACTGTCACTTTAAAAATTAAGAAAAAAAAAGATGAAGGGTTTCCTGCTTTGCCCACATCTTGTTCCTTCCTGCTTTCAGTCAGTGAAGCAGCAGCAAGCTTACAGAGATGCAATGGTACAAAACCAAAGTGCAGCAGAAGCAGCAAGTTTGTCAGCAGCCATAAAATCCATTTTACTTTGGCAGGGAAATCCATGCAACATTTTACATTTGTATTTATCTGTAATGCCCCACTTAGTTATGGGGATTGTCAGAGTCAACCTTATACTTCAGGTACATGGGGTAAGAGCCTTAACCCAGCTGGCAGACCCAATTTGATCTGGTACATGAAATACATATTGCTGTAAAACCTTTTCTGTTATCTTTCTAAGTGATTTAGAGTAGTCTGTTAGTTTGACAGAGGAGAATTAGAGAGGTCAAAAATGAGATGTAGGTGTTCTGCAAGCATGTAATCCACACCCTGAAAAATAAAACAGTATGCTATATGCAATAATATTTATGATTTGTGTATGAATTGTGGGTTGTTGAACAAAAGCTACTGCTACAGCATTTGTATTGTCTCTGTTTTGCTTTATTCATTATGTTAAAAAATGAATTCATTCATTAATAGTCTAAACATGTTGCATTTTAGTAATATATTTTTGCAGTGCCTTCTTTGGAGCCTCCATAAAATGCAAATTTTTTGTATTTCTCCAATCATGTAGTCTGCATTATTTAGTGATGATCAGAACTGTCGATCTTCAACATCCATTATGTAGTCATTTTTGCATATTACTGTGAATAGTGTTCTTTACAAGATCGGATTGTAAAGGATTTCTGCATTTTAGTTGCAACTGTTAGTCTGTCAGTTAGCAGAGAGGACTAAAGTGCTGACTTGTTAATCAGCTGCTTCCTGTGAGAAAGTTACAGGGTTTGAATCGTTCTAGGAAGCAACGTGGTGCACGTACGGCAACTGCACGGCTGTGAAGTCAGCACATCAAATCACAAATGTAGCCAGCAGAAAAGGTGGAAATCAAAAGATTTTAATGTAAAAATCACATAACTAGGTAGAGGGTAGTAAGCCCAACTACCTGTCCCAAACCAGTTTTGGCTGTAATAGCCTTCTTCAGTGAGTAAACATAAGCCAATAGCAACATTCATATATATACATATAGTAACACAAAGACAGTTCATTGGTGCGTTAAAATTGGTCATTAAGCCCAGGTGGGAACAAACCCCTAATTTAATTATCCATTTACCTTCCTTATTTTAGTAAATTATGCCATCCTGATTTATCCCTACATTTTCCTACAATGCAATCAGTAAGAAAATAAAAAGATGCGGAGTTATGTTTACATACATGTTTATACAGAACATTATTGGGATGCTTATTCCTAATGTCACTAAGATGCTCCCCAATCCTGAGAAGAAAAGGCCTGGAAGTTTGTCCCACATAGAATGAGGAGCATGTACATGTGACTAAGTAGATGACCCACTCCTTACTACAGTTAGCCCAGAAGTTAATGTTGAAAACTTTTGACGCATTACAACTACTGAATTCCCTCGTATGTTGGACCTTGTTGCAATAAGTACAGTGGCCACATGGTATGCAACCTAACATTGTGCCACCTCTGAGTGTATGTTGAGTGGAGACAATAGAACTAGGTCCCACACTCTTATAATGGCTAAAAAAGGGATACCAATGTACGTCCTCTTCTAAATGAAAAAGAGCATCTGTCCTCCAAAAAAGGGTGTAATCTCTCCTCAGCCAAGAGAATGTTCCAATGTCTATTTATGATATTCATAAACCCACGTGTATTGTGTCCATATGTGGTTACCAGATGAACCAGGGGATTAGATAAATCTTTTTGTTTATCCTTGTATTGTAACAAGTCAGTTCTATCTTGATTGGAAGCCCAATGACAAGCAGTGCTGACAGTACCAGAAGGGTAACCTCCCAAAACCTGTGTATTAAATCATGGTATTTTCAAATGTTTGCTGGCTTGAACAGATCCTTTTGACTCTGAGAAATTGTGATTTAGGGATATTCCGGATGATATGTCGGGGGTGACAGATTGTAGCATGTAAAAGTGAGTTATATTCGGTGAATTTCCTAAAAACCCCTAGTAGCTAGGGTATCATCAGGATTCCTGCTAACCTCAACATCAAGGAAAACAATTCTTGATTTATGGAAATTTAGTTTAAACTCAATTCCCCATACATTGTCATTGAGATAGCCAATAAATTCATGTAAGTTTCATCCAGCTTCCACACCACCCAACAATCATCCAGATATCGCCTCCATATTTCTAATTCATCAATGTATAAATTATGACTAGTCATAAATGATAACCTCCTCAATATAAGCCATAAATAGGTCCGCATACATGGGTGCAAAAGAGGCACCCATTGCTGTACCTTTGACCTGCCAAAAACATTGGTCCCGGAAGTAGAATACGTTACTAGTAAGAACATATTCAGCCAGGCATACTAAAAAAGTATTAAAGCCTGGTTGATATAAACCAGATCTTCCCAACCAAAAATCCAAAGCCTGCAAACCTGTCCAATGTGGAATGTTCGTGTAGAGAGAGGTTACATCCAAGGTACACAACAGCCAATGGGGCTCCAATTGCATGTCAGAAATAATATCCAAGAATTGAGTTGTGTCCTGAATTCTGGCCCGTACCATGGGTAGTAGTAGTTTAAGATAATGTGTCAAATATTCGGAAAGAGGTTTCAGTAATGGAACTCCGCCCTGATACTATTGGTCTTCCAGGGGGACATCTAGCATCCTTATGTATTTTGGGAAAAAGGCAAAAATACTGTTTGCACGGAGATGAAACTAGCAACTGGTGTCTAACCGACTCCGTAATGATGCCCTCTTCCTGAGCCTGTATCAGAAAAGAATAAATTTTTGTCTTGAAATGACTAGTTGGGTCCAATGGCATAGCATCACCCAATTGTCTTGCTGCTTCTTCATTATAGTTGACAATCCTGAATCACTACCGTCCCACCCTCATCTGCTTGTACAATAACAATTTCTTTATTCTTCTTAAGATCCTCTATAAATTGTACCTCCACTTTGGAAAGGTTGTTATAGGATACCTGAAAATCACTGAGGTTACAATGTAGATCCTTTAAGACATTGGCCTGAAAAGTGGATACTAAATGTGACATGGGTGGAGTAAAGGTAGATCTTTTGAATCTAAACTCTGGAACTTCCTGAATAGTGTCATTTTCAAAAAACAATTTTAAATTGAGTAAACAACAGAAAGTGACCACATCCTGTGCTAAAGTATATTCTGGAACAAAAAAGCCGGGGACAAAATTAAGGCCTTTATTAAGAACTTTAATTTGTAAATCGGAGAGGTGTACAGATGAGATGTTATGTACATTAATACAATTTGTTAGTGTTCTATCATCAGTTGTAACAGACCTTCCAAACCCTCCACAGGTTTGGTATTTTTTTATGCTTCCACCCCCCTCGTCTGTACCTGGACCCAAAGAATGTGACAAACTACTTCTTTTGGGATCAGGTGAGGCATCTGTGTGGTTGCCCTCCCCTTCAGTATTGGAGGACGTCTCATCCCCAGATGTGTAACTCAATGACTCCGAGCTACTTTTCAAAATGGATTTGGGTCTTTTTCTCTTGCGGGCTAAAGGCTTATTGCTCGGAATCGTAAACGTGACATCCATAGGCATATCAAATGGTTTGCCTCTTTCATAGTCTCCTATATCTCTTTGGAATTTTTTATCCTTTAAAATCTGTTCTAGCTTAAGTAATTCTGTTGTTAACTGTTTCACCCGAGAGGTGAAAGACCCAATAGATTCAAATTTGTTAACCTCCATACAAAATGTTTCTACCTCCTGAATCCCTTGTTTGACAGCCCATTTATAAAAGCCAGCTAATGCATCCACAAAGCCCAAGGATGCTGATTGTTGAATCTGCATCCACTCATCTGTTAATTGTTCATCAGTTTTATGTACCAAGGGCTGTACCTTCACCCTCAAACCTCGTGGTGTAATCTTTTTGAATTGGTAAGCCTTGAACAGGCGTAAATGCCAAACATTGGTCTGAAGACCCTTCATACTTTTACCCAACTTAAAGAACATGGATTCACATTGTTCATCCAGGTCTTGGGTCACCCCCGAAGAATGATTGTCTGCATCAGATAAACCTAAGCCAAAAATGGCCAAATCATTCATATCCGAGGCTAAGCCTTTCATAAGTGGAGTCAAAGCCATGTTGCAAAAATGTGTAGAAAAACAAATGAGTAGTATTAATGAATTGATCATTAAATAAATCAAGTGATGCATAAGAAGAGGCTATACAATTCTTTCAAAGGCTCTTACTAATTTTGCTTTCATATATCGTCACAATGATGGGATTTTTTATCAGTATTGGTGTTACTGATTTATAACATACTGCCCTTAAAACTGGCTGCCATGTCATCTTGAAGAACATGTGTGCTAGCCAGTTTTCTAGAGTCTCAATTTTGACATCTTCTGGGATAAAGTGGCCATTTACCTGCCTTCAATTTTTTTTGCCTGATCTGGAATAGTCCAACAGGCACACCATAAGTACAAAACACACACACACACACACACACACACACACACACACACACACACACACACACACACACACACACACACACACACACACACACACAAAAAAAAAAGTGCATGCCAAATTCCAAACAGATGTCAATACATTCCCACTGGTATAAATCCTTTGCTGCTTTATAAAATTAAATGAAGTTCCCTGTCTCTTGTCTATGCTTTATTTTAAAATATTGTAATCTCTGTAACCTTTCTGCATAACTTAATATATTTATATCTTTTAGTGATTTGGCAAACTGCCTTTTATTTTCTCTAACCTGTCTTAATCCTTTTATTATAAGGGTACCATCAGAGGTATATCTAGTTGTGATTGTGCCCCACAAAAAATAACTCCATAAATGAACAGCACAAAAAAAAAAAAGAACTGTAACATTTTTGTACCAATTACTATAGTTTATACCATGCATGGATTGCTACAGCGCTCAGTTAAAAAATGGTCTTTGCTACTTTTAAACTGTAGGAAACTGTTTGCTACAATGTATCAAGTAGTTGCTACAGTGCTCAGTTAAAACAGAAAAGGCCTTTTTTTTTGCTTTTAAACTGTAGAAAACGGCTTGCTACAGTTTATACCATGCACCTAGTACTACAGTGCTCAGTTTTTTTTTTTTACAGTTAATACCACACATTGAGCATTACAGAACTCAATTTGTACCACAGTACAACACACACATTTTAATGCTGGTATGCATTAAACAGCTATGGGGATCAGCTGACTGCACCCACTGACACTTTGCTTCTGGGGTAGATGTTTCCTTTGTCCCACTGCAGCTACACTACTGGGTACAATAATGTGATACTGAACTCCCTCATTGTGAAATTAAAAATCTATTTTCAGTACTCTGTGTCTTGTGATATAAAGTATCTCTGTATACTCATCATTTTTATAACTTATGTTATTGAGAGGTTTTTTTGAAGGATATTTTATTATCAAGTATGATACCTAGATGTTTAATAGTGAAGAGAGTATACAAGTTAACATAATGAAAAAGGCACAGATACTGTGTAAAATGCTTGGTATTCACCTCAAAGCGAAAAATAAAGAACAAACCACGACAGAAGGAAGAAAACAAAATTTAATGAGAAGTTATCACTTGCACGATCCAAACTGATCGCTTCTTCAGACTTCAGTAGCTAACATTGCCAAAAATAAAGTAATGAAGCAGTTTCTTTTCCATTAGTTGCCCAACAAACTGTAGAGATTCCATTTTTGTACTGAAAAATGCATTACCAATCAGAGAGAGATCGAAGAGCAGAGGGAGGAGAGGGAGTACTCATCAAACACAAGGAGATACATGCCAGAACCGAATGATAACTCACAGCAAGAATCAAAAAACCTGGTAATCAATCTTTCTTCTTTTCAACCAACAGAAGCACAGTCTTCACTGTTGAATAAAGGACTTTCCTTCATTCCTGCCCAAAAGACAGTAATGGTAGATTTGTTGACAGAACTTAAACTTTTTGGCAGGAACTTAACCTTAAAAACCATGTTTAAGGTCAATGAAGCTGGGAATGATTATTGTTTTAAAGGACCCAGCACATTTTTACTTAAGATGCATCCCATGGTAGAGGCATATGTTAGTGTATGTGAGAAGAAGATTAGGGAAGCTTTTTTAGATAATAGACCAGCAATGTTTTATAATTTAAATAGAGATGAATCTGAAGCTCTTACACAACTAAAAGCGGGATTGATATTTCAATTTTTCCAATTTTCAATTTAAATTTTTTTTTTCCAAAAAAAAACCCCTTTTTTTTTTGGTGGGCCCCTTTTTGGTTTTTTGGGGCAGTTTTCAAATTTTTGGGGCCAAAAATTTGGGGATACGCAGCATTGTGATTTCTTTGTTTTATTCAGGTTATGTCACAAGGGCTGGCTATTGTATCTTTGGCTTACTATGATTAGGCTCTTTAATTTTGGGTCTACTTTTGCATGAAATATTCACCAATACGAACAATTTATTTTTCTTTACTTAATTTGAAGTTTAAAATACACAAATATATTGAACCCATTTTCGTGTCTAAGCATTTTGGATAAGGGTATTTTTTGTCTTATTCTTGCTGTTTGCAAAGTTGATCAATTCATTAATACTACTCATTTGTTTTTCTACACATTTTTGCAACATGGCTTTGACTCCACTTATGAAAGGCTTAGCCTAGGATATGAATGATTTGGCCATTTTTGGCTTAGGTTTATCTGATGCGGAAAATCATTCTTCGGAGGTGACCCAAGACCCGGATAAACAATGTGAATCCATGTTCTTTAAGTTGGGTAAAAGTATAAAGGGTCTTTGGACCAATGTTTGACATTTATGCCTGTTCAAGGCTTACCAATGCAAAAAGATTACACCACGAGATTTGTGGGTGAAGGTACAGCCCTTGGTACATAATATTGATGAACAGTTAACAGATGAGTGGACGCAGATTCAACAGTCCGCATCCTTGGGCTTTGTGGATGCATTAGCTGGCTTTTATGAATGGGCTGTCAAACAAGGGATTCAGGAGGTAGAAACACTTTGTATGGAGGTTAACAAATCTGAATCTAGTGGGTCTTTCACCTCTCAGGTGAATCAGTTAACAGAATTGCTTAAGGCAGAACAGATTTTAAAGGATAAAAAATTGAAAAAGTTCTAAAGGGATATAGAGGACTATGAAAGAGGCAAACCATTCAATATGCCTAGGAATGTCACGTTTAGGCTTCTGAGCAATAAGCCTTTAGCCCCCAAGAGAAAAAGACCCAAATCCATTTTGAAACGTAGCTCAGAGTCATTGAGTTACACATCTGGGGATGAGACGTCCTCCAATACTGAAGGGGAGGACAACCACATAGATACCTCACCTGATCCCAAAAGAAGGAGTTTGTCACACCCTTTGGGTCCAGGTACTGACGAGGAGGGAGGAAGCATAAAAAATGCCAAATCTGTGGAGGGTTTGGAAGGTCTGATACAAATGATGATAGAACACTAACAAATTGTATGAATGTACATAACATCTCATCTGTACACCTCTCCGATTTACAAATTAAAGTTCTTAATAAAGGCCTTAATTTTTTCCCCGGCTTTTTTGTTCCAGAATATACTTTAGCACAGGATGTGGTCACTTTCTGTTGTTTACTCAATTTAAAATTGTTTTTTGAAAATGTCACTATTCAGGAAGTTCCAGAGTTTAGATTCAAAAGATCTACCTTTACTCTACCCATGTCACATTTAGTATTCACTTTTCAGGCCAATGTCTTAAAGGATCTACATTGTAACCTCAGTGATTTTCAGGTATCCTATAACAACCTTTCCAAAGTGGAGGTACAATGTTTAGAGGATCTTAAGAAGAATAAAGAAATTGTTATTGTACAAGCAGATAAGGGTGGGACGGTAGTGATTCAGGATTGTGTCAACTATAATGAAGAAGCAGCAAGACAATTGGGTGATAAGTATTATATGGTGATGCCATTGGACCCAACTAGTCATTTCAAGACAAAAATTTATTCTTTTCTGATACAGGCTCGGGAAGAGGGCATCATTATGGAGCCAGTTAAACACCAGCTGCTAGTTTCATCTTCGTGCAAACAGTATTTTTACCTTTTACCCAAAATACATAAGGATGCTAGATGTCCCCCTGGAAGACCAATAGTATCAGGACGGGGTTCCATTACTGAACCTCTTTCCGAATATTTGACACATTATCTTAAACCACTACTACCCATGGTACGGGCCAGAATTCAGGACACAACTCAATTCTTGGATATTATTTCTGACATGCAAATGGAGCCCCATTGGCTGTTGTGTACCTTGGATGTAACCTCTCTCTACACGAACATTCCACATTGGGCAGGTTTGCAGGCTTTGGATTTTTGGTTGGGAAGATCTGGTTTATCCCAACCAGGCTTTAATACTTTTTTAGTATGCCTGGCTGAATATGTTCTTACTAGTAACGTATTCTACTTCCGGGACCAATGTTTTTGGCAGGTCAAAGGTACAGCAATGGGTGCCTCTTTTGCACCCATTTATGCGGACCTATTTATGGCTTATATTGAGGAGGTTATCATTTATGACTCTAGTCATAATTTATACATTGATGAATTAGAAATATGGAGGCGATATCTGGATGATTGTTGGGTGGTGTGGAAGTTGGATGAAACTTACATGAATTTATTGGCTATCTCAATGACAATGTATGGGGAATTGAGTTTAAACTAAATTTCCATAAATCGAGAATTGCTTTCCTTGGTGTTGATGTTAGCAGGAATCCTGATGATACCCTAGCTACTCTGGTTTTCAAGAAAATCCCCGAATATAACTCACTTTTACATGCTAAAAGCTTTCACCCCCGACATATCATCCGGAATATCCCTAAATCACAATTCCTCACAGTCAAAAGGATCTGTTCAAGCCAGCAAACATTTGAAAATACCAGGGATGATTTAATACACAGGTTTTGGGAGAGAGGTTACCCTTCGGGTACTGTCAGCACTGCTTGTCTTTGGGCTTCCAATCAAGATAGAACTGACTTGTTACAATACAAGGACAAACAAAAAGATTTATCTAATCCTCTGGTTTGTCTGGTGACCACATGTGGACGCAATACACGTGGGTTTATGAATATCAATAGACATTGGAAAATTCTCATGGCTGAGGAGAGATTACACCCTTTTTTGGGTGACAGATGCTCTTTTTTATTTAGAAGAGGATGTACATTGGGATCCCTTTTTTAGCCATTATAAGAGGGTGGGAGCTAGTTCTATTGTCCCCACTCAACATACACTCAGAGGTGGCCCAGTGTTAGGTTGCATACCATGTGGCCACTGTACTTATTGCAACAAGGTCCAACATATGAGGGAATTCAGTAGTCGTAATGCGTCAGAAATTTTCAACATTAACTTCTGGGCTAACTGTAGTAAGGAGTGGGTCATCTACTTAGTCACATGTACATGCTCCTCATTCTATGTGGGACAAACTTCCAGGCCTTTTCGTCTCAGGATTTGGGAGCATCTTAGTGACATTAGGAATAAGCGTCCTAATAATACTCTGTATAAACATGTATGTAAACATAGCTCTGCATCTTTTTATTTTATTGTTATTGATTGCATTGTAGGAAAATAAATCCGGATGGCATGATTTACTAAACTTTAAGGAACGTAAATGGATTATTAAATTAGGGGCTTTGTTCCCACCTGGGCTTAATGACCAATTTTAATGCAACAATGAACTGTCTTCGTGTTACTATATATATATATATATATATATATATATATATATATATATATATATATGAATGGTTACTATTGGCTTATGTTTACTCACTGAAGAAGGCTATTAAAGCCGAAACTGGTTTGGGACAGGTAGTTGGGCTTACTACCCTCTACCTAGTTATGTGATTTTTACATTAAAATCTTTTGATTTCCACCTTTTCTGCTGGCTACATTTGTGATTTGAATCTTTCTACCTTCATTTACCTCCTGTGTGACATGGAGAAATCCATTTAAGCAGACAATGTTGTGGAGCAATTGGGAATTCTGCTAGGCTCCTTAATGATCTCTAGGACTACATGGCTAGTAACTGTGAAGCTGTTGTCATTTTGCCAGGCATTTCCTGTTGCACAGCTGGTCTAGTTTAGGAAATGTCATGGCAGTGTCAGCAGCACACTATTTTTAATGCAACACAGGCAATGTATTCTTCGAGGGCAGCAGGCACTGCCTTTGTAGATGAAGCATCTAAATAGAAATTTGTTTGCTAGCAGCAACCTCAGTATTAGTAATTAACTTGTTTTAATGTAGTATTATTCAGACGACTTTTACTTCTGCAAACATTGTGTATATTGACTTAGCATATGTTATCAGGTGGTTGATATTTCTTGTACTCTTATAAATACTTTTCCATTTAAAATGTGCTACACATGGCTGGATCTTATGGGTATGATTCCAATGATTGATTTACAATTTCATGTAGCTCATCCAAAGATACTAATTAAGTATATATAATTTATTTCTTTTTAATAATAATAATAATAATAATAATGATGGGTGTACACATATTCAACAAAAAGGTTATACTTGCTGGTGGGGATCAACAGGTCCTTTCTGTGGATGAAAGTAGCTTATACTCTTATCTGGCCATTTTTAAACAGTCAGTCTGGCTTTTCAAGACTTGTGTGTGTGTGTGTGTGTGTGTGTGTGTGTGTGTGTGTGTGTGTGTGTGTGTGTGTGTGTGTGTGTGTGTGAGACTTAAGCTGGAATACTTTGGTTACTGTTTGTGTGTAACAAATTTGAAATATGTGACTTTGTTCATTATTATTGTTAATTTTTTGACACTGACATCTGAGAAGAATGTAGTTGCCATTGTAGCTATAATTTCTGGGTTTGGGGGAAGTCTGTGGATACAAATGTGCATGTAATCTGCCACTGGCCAGACGCATTTTCAATGAATGCATGTTTCTGGGGTAGAGAAGTTTTTTGCTGTTCATGCTAAGTCTGTTTTCAGTGTGAGATAATTGTGTTTTCTTTTCTTTAACAAAAAGCCACCAGTGTTTCTGCTTTAAGCTTTGAAATAATGGATGTAAGTTTGGTGAAAATAAAGAAGAAAATAGTATGTACAGTAATGTTTATGTCGCCTGGGAAGAGAGAACCAGGAAATGGGATACTGTAAGGGTTGCTGGGGGGAGTCCTGGTCCATTACTGTGACTAGGGCCCCATTTTACCATGACCTGGCTGTGGAAGCAACAACAAATGCAGCAAATGAATTTAACTTTAAACATCTATTCAGATAATTGACTTAGCAGCTCTTTTGTTGGCAGGTACGTTAAAAATGGATTTTAACATATGTATTATAAAAAGGGAATGCAAACACCACAAAAATATTCTGTACTAGAGATATTAAATACCTGACTGCATATGGACCCCTCAGTTTTAACCTCTAGTTTTTAAAGGTTATTAATATTTTAGGGTTAATAGTGGTGTTTTACATGGTTTTCCTCATATTAGTTCTTAAAGATAGCACATGTTGGGCATTTTCTTTCTAGCAATGTGTATATCGTGTCTGGGATGTTAAAGGGCTTGTGCGAGTATGCCAAGCATTTAGTGGTACAAGAGAGGCATGATGTGTTAGATGGTGGGTCAAGAGTGGAAATGATTGATTGCCTTAAAGAGCTGCTGGTGGTAATGACGGGACTGTAACTTTTTCACAAGACTATCCTGCTGTATAGGCTAAGAGCTGAATGGTGCTCAACCTCAATTGCATGATGGACTTATTGTCTGCCTTTTCTTTAATTGATCCCTTCCTAATACCATGATGTAGTAGCAATTACTTAAAGGAGACCTGCACCCACAGACTCAAAAAAAATGTGTATTTCATCATGGTTTGGCGTTTCCTACATTTTAACACCACTCTGGGATTATTTAGAGATTTTGAAATATTTTTATATGTAATTTCTGAGTCTGGCCTCATGGAGTCTGGCATCTTGAAGTAATTCTGATGGTTTAGCCTGTGTCAAGGTGTCCCACAATGCAGTGCTCATCTGTAAAAAATTACATCATGCAGGCCTTTCTTTCTAAAGCTCCTGTCACTGCATTGATTTTACATGCATACACTGATGTCTTTAATTCAGTTAGTTTTAAGTAACATTTCATGCCATTCAATGACTATCTAAAACACAAACAGTGCAAATGCCACAGAACAGACTTTCAAAGTGTTTTTTACTGCTGCTTCTTTTTAATGACTAAACTGCAGTTTTTTTGTGAAGCCTGAATTGTTCTAGTTTGACTCATCTCCCACCCCCTTCACACCTAACTTCCCTAGCTGTCAGAGTGTTAAGGGTAATTTGAGCTGTGACAGCTCACAACATGAGACTTGACTCGTGTACTATTTCCTTGTTCTAGGCTTTACTTTCTGTATGGGTAGGAGAAGGACCAGGGAGCTGTAGCATCCATCATTGGTGGGTTTTTAAGTATGGTCATAATGATGTCAGTTTTGGGAGGGAATTAGCCAGAAAACTACTTGTATTCAGTGGCTTTGATGACATCAATGATTTGGAGACTTTTTCATGGTGGGATAAAAGTTTTTTGAAAGAGAAACCACCACAGTACAGTACGGTACTGTTCTAGTGGAGAGAAACAGTCAATTTAAAATATTTTAAATGCTGTATTGTTGTTTGTTCATAGCAGGGACAATAAATAGGGAGAAAAAGGATGGAGGAGTTGAGCATTTAATAATGGAATCCCATTGTTGTCCTTTAACTGACCACTGCTCCATCTGTAAATTCCTCCATCACATCATATTAGGACATTTCTTCTATGTCAAGGCATCTTCCCTGTTAGAGTAAGCAGTCACCAAAGGGAGAGTCTGACTTGCATTAAAGCAGAAAAGTGGAGTACTGGTAAAAGCCATCTCGGTGGCCAAGACTGGTATCCTTTATTCTGAAGAACCCCAGTACCTTTCTCCACTTTCTGCATCACTAGCTCTGCACTTACGTAAGCACATTACTTGTTTGCCCAGTTACTTAAACACAGAGGTAAAATATCCTTTGTAGTTTTTTCCAGCATAATGCAGTTGTGACTTCTGCCCTCCATTCAGTGGTTGTCCAGCCTCACCCCCCTTCACCTGGAAAGCAGCAAGAGAAAGGTGATTTACCCACTGGTTGCTAATTTCTTACCTCTGTCTCCCTGGCCAGCCATCACATGACCCTGATCAGTCATAGAAGCCTGTTTGCCAGAATCACAGTCATAAACTCTCTCTCCTTTGCCAGAATAATTAAATAAATCAAGTGATGCATAAGAAGAGGCTATACAATTCTTTCAAAGGCTCTTACTAATTTTTCTTTCATGTATCGTCACAATGATGGGATTTTTTATCAGTATTGGTGTTACTGATTTATAACATACTGCCCTTAAAACTGGCTGCCATGTCGTCTTGAAGAACATGTGTGCTAGCCAGTTTTCTAGAGTCTCAATTTTGACATCTTCTGGGATAAAGTGGCCATTTACCTGCCTTCAGTTTTTTTGCCTGATCTGGAATAGTCCAACAGGCACACCATAAGTACAAAACACACACACACATACACACACACAAAAAAAAAAAAAAGTGCATGCCAAATTCCAAACAGATGTCAATACATTCCCACTGGTATAAATCCTTTGCTGCTTTATAAAATTAAATGAAGTTCCCTCTCTCTTGTCTATGCTTTATTTTAAATATTGTAATCTCTGTAACCTTTCTGCATAACTTAATATATTTATATCTTTTAGTGATTTGGTAAACTGCCTTTTATTTTCTCTAACCTGTCTTAATCCTTTTATTATAAGGGTACCATCAGAGGTATATCTAGTTGTGATTGTGCCCCACAAAAAATAACTCCATAAATGAACAGCACAAAAAAAAAGAACTGTAACATTTTTGTACCAATTACTATAGTTTATACCATGCATGGATTGCTACAGTGCTCAGTTAAAAAATGGTCTTTGCTACTTTTAAACTGTAGGAAACTGTTTGCTACAATGTATCAAGTAGTTGCTACAGTGCTCAGTTAAAAAAGAAAAGGCCTTTTTTTTTGCTTTTAAACTGTAGAAAATGGCTTGCTACAGTTTATACCATGCATCTAGTACTATAGTGCTCAGTTTTTTTTTTTTTTACAGTTAATACCACACATTGAGCATTACAGAGCTCAATTTTTACCACAGTACAACACACATTTTAATGCTGGTATGCATTAAACAGCTATGGGGATCAGCTGACTGCACCCACTGACACTTTGCTTCTGGGGTAGCTGTTTCCTTTGTCCCACTGCAGCTACACTACTGGGTACAATAATGTGATACTGAACTCCCTCATTGTGAAATTAAAAATCTATTTTCAGTACTCTGTGTCTTGTGATATAAAGTATCTCTGTATACTCATCATTTTTATAACTCTTATGTTATTGAGAGTTTTTTTTGAAGGATATTTTATTATCAAGTATGATACCTAGATGTTTAATAGTGAAGAGAGTATACAAGTTAACGTAATGAAAAAGGCACAGATACTGTGTAAAACGCTTGGTTATTCACCTCAAAGCGAAAAATAAAATAATGAACAAACCACGACAGAAGGAAGAAAACAAAATTTAATGAGAAGTTAGCACTTGCACGATCCAAACTGATTGCTTCTTCAGATTTCAGTAGCTAACAATGCCAAAAATAGTTCAAGTAATGAAGCAGTTTCTTTTCCATTAGTTGCCCAACAAACTGTAGAGACTCCAATTTTGTACTGAAAAATGCATTACCAATCAGAGAGAGATCGAAGAGCAGAGGGAGGAGAGGGAGTGCTCATCAAACACAAGGAGATACACGCCAGAACCGAAATGATAACTCGCAGCAAGAATCAAAAAACCTGGTAATCAATCTTTCTTCTTTTCAATCAACAGAAGCACAGTCTTCACTGTTGAATAAAGGACTTTCCTCCATTCTTGCCCAAAAGACAGTAATGGTAGATTTGTTGACAGAACTTAAACTTTTTGGCAGGAACTTAACCTTAAAAACCATGTTTAAGGACAATGAAGCTGGGAATGATTATTGTTTTAAAGGACCCAGCACATTTTTACTTAAGATGCATCCCATGGTAGAGGCATATGTTGGTGTATGTGAGAAGCAGATTAGGGAAGCTTTTTTAGATAATAGACCAGCAATGTTTTATAATTTAAGTAGAGATGAATCTGAAGCTCTTACACAACTAAAAGCAATGCAGTCCATTGAGATTAGACCAGTTGATAAAAGGGGAGGGGTTATCATTATGGACAAAATGTTTTATGTGCAGCACATCCTTGAACTTCTGCATGACATAGAATAATGCCTACAAATCTCTAAAACTATGGTTAGAGGTGTTATTGATAAAATTTCTGTCCTAATTTTTGATTTATTAGTGTCCTGTCAAATTACGAAGGAACTTTTTAAATATTTTTCTGTTGACAATCCGGTAGTTCCTATTATTTATGGACTACTGAAAGTACACAAAGATCTGACGTGCCCCCCCCCCCCCAATGAGACCTATAGTCTCAAGTAGAGACAGGGCAACTGAGGCTATATCCATTTTTGTAGAGAAGAGGGGCTTGCACCCCGTTTTGGAAACTTGTGGTACTATATTAAGAGATACCAAGACATTTCTTGGCTTACTTTATGCTAAAATGAGAGCGCTGAATAATGACTTTCTTTTTGTTATGATGGACATAGTATCTCTCTTTACAGTAATACCTAATGAATGGGGCATTGAGAATGTATGAATTGCTGTATACTAAAAAGGTTTTTACTTCTGCTATAATTAACCTGATATGTAACCTACTTGAGATTATTTTGTAGAATAATGTGTTCATATTTAATGAGACGTTTTACTTGCAAAAAGTTAGCGTGGCTATGGGCACAGCTTGTGCCAATAGCTACGCCAACCTAGCATTGGTACAATGGGAACACAATACTCTACTCCAAGGCAATGATTTTAGTGATGTAATTTTATGGTATGTACGTTTTGTAGATGACGTCTTCCTATTATGGGGATGTACAATAGAAAGATTAGAACAATTTATTGATCATCTTTATATGTCTACTAACTTCCTGAGGTTCACTTATAAGTACTCTAATGAGAAAATAGAGTTTTTAGATGTAAAAGTTAGTAAGATACAACCTGGGGGATTAACTACAGACCTGTACAGAAAACCTAGCAGAAAAAAATTGCATCTCACACAAATCAAGTATGCACCCTAGACATGTGAGTTAGAATGTTCTCAAAGGGCAGTTATTGAGAATGAGCAGGATACATAACACAGATGATGGGTTAAATGCAGCAGTCTCTATACTGAGGAAAGATTTCATGGCTAGGGGCTATAATCAAACTGAGATAGATGAAAGGGTCCATCATATGTATGAAGTACATAATAGTAGTGGCAAACCTTATTTTTCCCATTCAACAGAAGGGAGCCCTAGTAATTCCAGAGCAAATAATGACAGAATTAGATTTCCACTGTCATATTAAGTTATTTTGTAACATTTTTGAAAAAACTGGAATATATTAGCATCGATAACTGAACTAGACAATGTAATTGATACAGTACCGCAGTTCTCGTTTATTAATAGAAAGTCACTTAAGAGGCAGCTCTGTTATAAGTCCTCAGGAATGACCAGCAAGAAATGCTCTAACAGAGTAGGCACCTTCCCCTGCAGAAACTGTACAGCCTGTAAGTACATATATTCAGGCTCTTCTTTTTTTGCACAGAAGTCAGAAATTTAAAGTTGAGGCGGACTTCTATGCAGATTGTAAAACACAGAATGTTGTCTATTTTAGTTTTTGTAAATACTGCAATGCTTTTTACATCAGGAAGACAAATAGATACCTTAAAGATAGAGTCCTGGAACATATGAGGGACATTGTAAAAAAAATAAGGAAACTAGTGCACTGGCTAAGCATGCACAAGAAAAAGGGATGCACCATGGCTTTAACTTTTTTGTATTAGAGATTTTATCAGAACGCTTGAGAGGTGGAGATATGAAGAACAGAACAGAGGAGGTTGAACAGAAGTGGATTATGAAACTGCAGGCTGATAAACCCCCTGGAATTAATGGTATGGTATCACTTAAACCTAGTAAAAAATAGGCACTGTAGCAAGTCAATAGCACGAAATCAGCAAGGCTGGTACAATTGTTTATTGAAGCGCTTTTCATTTGCTAACATAAGCAAACTTCTTCAGAAACCATTTTTAATTTTTAAAACCATTTAAATAATCACAATTAATGACTGTTAAACCAATCACAGTTCACATCATATTAACCACTCGTTAAAGGCATCTAACCTACTTAAAAATATACCACTAATAAATAAATACTAATTTAAACTACCTACAACATAATATAAATACTAACAAATCATGTTATCAAAAATAAAAATAGTAATGTAATCTAAGTAAACATATCAAACTAAAATGATCGTATTATAATAATATATAATAAATAAATAATATATAATAGCCTAATATATTCCCCATGTGATTGTGATTATTTAAATGGTTTTAAAAATTAAAAATGGTTTCTGAACAAGTTTGCTTATGTTAGCAAACGAAAAGCGCTTCCATAAATAATTGTACCAGCTTTGCTGATTTTGTGCTATTGACTTGCTACAGTGCCTATTTTTTACTTGGTCTGTGGTTTTTAGCTTTCAGTTCTTGATCACTTAAACCTATTTTGAAAGCCAGACCATTGAAATATTAAAATTGTGTCAAATGTTTTTTTTTAATATGTACTATTTTTACATTTTACTTGCAGTGGTACAGCGGTAGCGTTACCTCACAGCAAGAAGTTCTCCTGTTCGATTCTCGGCTGGAGTGGCTTCTGTGTAGAGTCTGCATGCCCTCCCCGTGGTCGAGTGGCCTCCGAAAGACATGCGTGAATGGGCGTGCCTTTGCTGAAAGTTGGGTGATGGGCTGGCAACTCGGCAACATAAAAATCTACTGCCAATCATTAGCGGGCCGGAGTTCCGCTGTGGCAACCCCTAACCGGGAAAAGCTGAAAAGACAAACTAATAGTTATACATTTTTTAAATATATTTTTAGCGTTTAAGTAATTAAAGCTTTTAGATAAATGCACATTCCAATTTAGTTAGTACATTCTCCACTGTGATAGGCTGTCTTTTAATTTAAATTTGGCTGTTCAGCAGTATGATTTAAGTCTGAAGAAGCGATCAGTTAGGATCGTGAAAGCGCTAACTTCTCATTAAATATTGTTTGTTTTCTTCCTTCAGTCGTGGTTTGTTCATTTTGTTATTTTTCGCTTTGAGAGTATACATGTTGTTCTGTAATGTATATTTAACTTTTATTTTCGTTGGATCGAATTTCATGAGTTTAGTTTTTTTTACGTTTATGATCATTTTATTTTTATTACACAGTTGCATACATAATCAAAATTATTCTGTAAGAGTCTACTATTATTTGAACTTGTAATTACCTCTTTTCAGGTCATCTGCGTAAAAGTTATGAAATATTTCTGAAAGTATTTCTAGATCTGACAAGTAGATGTCAAAGAGATAGGGGTCAAAAATTAACCCTTGTGGGACACGTTTGCTATATATCTTATCTCTTTACCAATAGGTGCTCCGCAGGCTACCAACCAAGTACTGTTGTATTACTGCTGCTTTTTTCAGGATACCGAAGAATGTTAAAATCCTAGACTTGTATATTTTTTCATTAAGATGCCATACCTGACCATATTGTAAGTTGAAGAGAAGTCTGCATAAATATAATCAACCAAAATATTATTCTGTGCAGCTATAAAATTCTAGTAAAATGTCATATTACAAATTGGTACAGACCTAGCCTTCACATAAGCATTGTTGATATACATTGCACAGGCCTCATCTAATAAGATATTTAAGGTAATACATTCTGTCATGTTATCTGAACAGGATAAAAGACTAAAGGGCATGTCCTTTATCTTATTCTGTTTCCTTTTTATATTTCCTTTGGAACTGTAATGGATATGGCATCCTCTGATTTCATGATCTTTTTAAATCACTTATTAAAATGCTGCTAATTCTAATTATTATATACACAATAATTTTGCTGCATACATTTTGTAATCAGTAACACTACATCTATACTTCCATATTGGAACCGTCTCTTGCCTCCTGAGACAGTTTTGTAAGAAGGGAAACAAATTCTCTCTCTTGATGTTAATTAACCTGTGATAGTAAATAATGACATCCATAATTACTACCGTCTGTTTTACTGAACTGTTCACTTGCAGATGTTTTATATGACAATCTGCTTGCCTATGTGTTCAGCTTTAGCATTAAATCTTGTTAACCAGAATGTGTATAATCTGTAACACTCAATGAAGCACTTGTATACTTCTTCTTTAAAATTATTATACTATTTTCATTTAAATAAGTTTAATATCTGCATGAATCCCTTTATACAAATACCAACCACACTTGTAAAATGAAGTGTTAACAAAATACATTTTATATTCTTATTACACAAAGTTGTGAACTAGTTAAAACTGGAAATGGGATAACAGAAATTGAAATGAAAAAAAAAATAGGCAATGGTAATTTACTAATTTGATGTGTGAATATTTTTATTTAGGGAGATCTTTAGTCTTAGGGTACCTTGCTCTTCATTTATATTAAAATAACACCTTGCGTATTACTGAAATCCAGGAGAGAAATTGTCTGCATTTAAAATTAAATAAAAAGAAACAAACTAGTAACAAAAATTCACCATTGTAACATAAAGCAACATGTTTAACAAGACTTACCATAGGAATGCTTACAAGGAGTGTGTACATGGGAGAATTTCTCCCTCTTAATTCCAACTGATATGGACTCCTAAATAGGGGAGACTATACAGAAATCCCTACTACTCTGAATTTGAGAAGGAAATGATCAAAAACGTGTAAACTGCATTTGGAAAACATCCTTGCCATCTTACCATGGTGCTTTTGCAAATTATGATGATGATCTCTGAGAATAGATTTTTTATATAATTCTGTAATGACTTGACTGCTGAAATAAGATTAGTTAAAGTTTTAATGCTAAAAGCAAGTTATGGAATAACCCAGACCAAAGTATTCCTGTTTATAAATCAGTAAAGGGTCTGTAATAGTAAAACATAAAGGTTAAAGATGATCAGATGCCAGCTTCACATTAACAATAACCTGTTGGTATCTATGACCCTCCATGTGAAGTAATCCATATGTTGATTACAAAGATGCAAGTTTGGTGTCTGGCTTTTCAGCAGTCTGTGAAAAAAAAAAAATTCTCAACCTTTAAGATCCCCAATTAAAGATTCCTGTCAGTAATGGGCAAACATGATTTTCTAGAGTAAACCATTAACACTCTGTCAGTAAGGTGGATGTTGTTCCCAGTAACCTCAGATGATTATAGACCACATCAAACTGCATCCCTTCTTAGCAGGTAACAAAAGATAAATCCAGCAGTAATAATCCACTCTGTCCTTTAAGTTTAAAACTCTCCTCTTCTTTGATTCCAGTAATGTCTATTTCGTTATATTTGATGCTTCTGTTTGTGCAGCAGTAATATGAATATTCCTTATTGATTACTCAGAGCATTTTAAGGATCTGTACTCCTGTTCCATGGTACATTCGTGTGTTTCTGTAAAATTGTGAAAAGCTCGTACTGTTGGTAACCAGATAGTGTTTATTATTAGATTTTTGTTTCAAACAATTGAATTCATCTAAAGTATCAGTGATTATATTTCCCAAGTAGTTCCATAAAGAAAGTTATCATATTTGGCTAAAGACGCTAATAAGGATCCAGGTTGTTCTACCACAGACTTAACTTCAAGTGAATAATCTTGTTTTTATTTTTCAAAATGGAGTCAAACCTCATAAACATTGTTTGGCTTGAGTTAGAGCAGACCAAGACTGATGGGTAATGACACACACACATGTATCAAGGCTTTTGCTGATCCATCACCAGACATAGCATCATGTCCCCTTTCTCTTTGAGAAGATTGACACAAGGCTTGGCATTCTGCTTGTTTTCCTTTCTGATGAGAGAATTTTTAATGCAGTATTCTGATATTGCCTCTTCTTGGCACAAGCATGCATTAACACAAATCAAGGGTACACACGTGACTTGACTGGACATTTGTTCATAGGTCTACACTTCCCCATCCTTCCCAAAATAGGTCGAAATTTCTCATCACACTTATGAATATTTTAATCAGAAACAGCACCGAGCTTAAGGATAACCACGGCTTTCAAATAATTTAATTAACTTTCTCAACTTGTACAAAAAATACTATTACTAATTAATCTTCTTAAACAATATACATTGCTCTCTTACTATAATCCATTTCATAAAATTTGGATGCATGCATAAGCGTGATGAGAAATTTCCTCCTATTTTATTGAAAGGTTGAGGCAAGAACTAGAGATTACTAGAACAATGGATATTTAAGAATTCCTATGCATTACACATATGCATGGATATGGCAAGTATCAAAAATATTAATACTAATTGGAATATTGTTCTTGGTAATGGCCAGTATAGTTTGTGTTGTCCCTAATTTTATTTTTATGAAATATGTTAGTTTAACTTTTTTTAATAGAATTGATCATCTTACTATGGCTACTAATAATAATGGACCTTTTGGCACTTATACTTGCCAGTCTTGCAAACAATATCAGTATGTCTAATACTCATTCAGTCATAATTCAACATTCTGGTAGGATATTGGTAGTCAATAGTAAATATACTTGTAAATCTAAGGATGTTTTCTTAGGCTATTGTGTCTCCTGTCCATCATTTTATGTGGGTAAAACCAATAGGAAACTGACAGAGAATTGATGAACATACCTTAGCTATTGAAGATAAAGATTCTAATAATATACTAGCAAAACATGCTTTAACATGCAGTTTTTATAGGTAGTTTGATTTTTTGTTTTAGATTATTTGATACCAGCCATGAGGGTAATCTTTCTAATATGCTTGAATGTAAAAAAGTACGTTTGCAAATAGCAGATAACTTCCCTGGCTTAAACAAATGTATTAGCATCAAGTGTTTCTTAAAAAGGTTAAAATTTTATGAATTATTATATATTTTATATTTATCCAATGATTAATTATTTAAATGAACATGTGATCATGATACTTGAACTTTAAATGCTGGTTTGATTCATTTAGTAAAAAACAAAAGCACTTGCCATTAAAAGTTTCATTGTGTTGTGCATTTTATGCCACTGGTGAATCTTGGTTTCTTTCTGACCTGACATTATTTGATTTGAATTCTTTGTCAAGCATCAGCAATGAACTGTTCTCATTAAAGACAGTGTGCAAAGGTGTGAAACAGAAAGTGGCATCCTCTTTGAGAAAAAAAAAAAAAAAGAATATTAAATATCACATTACCTGCAATGCTGCATTCCTTCTAGTGGTTCATACAGAATTACAAATTATGATGATGCATTTGTGGGGCCAGAAATATTCCTTCTTGGTTCTCCCATTATCGTCAAGGATACAAGAGAGAGAGAAGAGTGTGCACGGGGGACAGAGAAAGTGTACTTCTCAGTAAAAAAAAAAAAAAAAGTTGTAGTCAGCCTTTGCAGTTTGCAGATGTAACAGATGTTGACCCTTTAACATTTGATATTACAATGTATACATTTAGTAATATAAGCGCCTGTTGTCTGAAACAATTGACAGATTCCATCTTGGGAGATTTTAAGTTCAGTATAAATAATTAGGTATGAGAAGTCAGATTATGGAAGGAGTGAAGCTGGATAGTGCATATAAAATGTATGTAGTATCTTTCTCTGGATAAAAAAAAAAAAAATCCATAATAAAGCGTATTATGGTTCAAAACAATTTATTTTTATTGCAACAGGACAAAGCTTTAAGCTAGATGTAGCTTCCTCAGGTCACTTTATAAAAAGCATAAAAAAGATCCTTCATTATATAATTAATTAATTAAAAAAAAGCAATTACAGACTTAAAAGGAAGCGTCATTTTATACATAGTACTACTATTATATATTTATTTAATAACAAACACACTGTCTAAGACTAGCTAAGACATAGACAACAAAACAAATGCATAGTGATGAAGTTATAAATATATAAGTATATATAGTAAGAAGTAACTGAGACTGAGATTACAATATATTTTAAAATAAAAAAAATATAGTAATATATATATATATATATATTATATATATATAATATATATGTAAATACATACAAAAAACATAAATATATATACAAATTAAACAAAAAACAAAACATATATATTGATCTGTGTAAGGTAGGTAGGTATAATCATATATTCCCCTCCATAAATCATAAATTCATAAATATAAATAACAAACTTAAACCAAGCATTATATCATTGATTTTATGATATATTTCATTATTTTTTAGTGTTATTATAAGATTTAGTTAGATTTTAGTCTCTAACAATATAAAAATTTTTTATTTTAAAACATATAAATTTAAAACCATTAAAAGTGTTAAAAATATATATATATATATAATATAAAAATATATATATATATATATAATATATATATAAGATATATAGATATTATATATAGATATTAAAATTCTTGCTTCGAACAATCTTTGCTGAAGTAATACTTGGTATAGTAATAAATAGGTATACACATAAAAAAAATAGTGGTTGATAACTTAGAAAGTATATAATATATAAAAGTATATGTATATATATGTTTATATTGTATATGTTATATATAAGTTATACATGGATTCTTGAAGTGATTATAATTACTTGATGTTTCTTGTTTCTCCTCTTCTTTTCTTTAGGTGAAATTTTTAATTTTAATTCTCACATTACCCACTTCTCCTCTCAAACAACGAGTCATCCAGCCACCTCACTCTCTCACTCTTCATTAATACCACCTCCTCTGCAACATTACTAATGCATGCAATTTTCACAACGCATGGGCTGTGTTTGATTGCCTCTTAAATACATATTTTTATTTACCTGGAAAGTCCAACTGGATCAGAGCCCATTTTCAGCGGAGGCCCAGGGAGAAACCCTATAGTTGTATGTCTTTGGAATTTGGGAAGAAACTGGAGCACCCGGAGGAAATGCACACAAACGCAGGGAGGACATACAGACTCCATACAGAAGACAACCCAGCTGAGAATCAAACTGGAGAACTTCTTGCTGTGAGGTGACCATGTAAACCACTGCACCCCTGTGACGCCCACATCATATCCTACAGAGAGGTCAGTATGCTGCCTGCCTGCAGTAAGCACAAATCCTTAGTCTTGCATGCAGCATACATACTAAAAAAGACTTTATTTTCTTTTGTTTTAAACTCAAATTAATTTACTTTGCTTAGTTAGTCAGATGCATTCCCCCATGAATGTCACTCAGCAGTTCTAGTTAATGCTGTTTTCTCAAGATAACACAGCTGGGTAGGGATGGGAATTTGTGACATTATCTTGGTGTCACTATTTTGTCAAAGTAGGACGACCACTACTGGGGTCTTCATTCTATATTTTCACTGATTTGTGCATTTATTGCTGGCCATATTTCTTGGATAGTGTTATATGTGTTATGAGCACTTGCATCAGGAATTCCATTTCCCTAAGTTTTTATTTTAAAGAGAGCAAGTATAAGACATTCCCAATAAGACAGTTTGAAAAGGTTGCCTTCTTTATCTTGTAGTTTAAAAATACATTTCTTTCTTTTCTCTTCAATTACCCAGCTTATCACAGAATAATGAACAGTAACGAGCATTTGTCAGGCACTTCATTTTGGAGTTAAATCTTTCAATGCAGCTACTGCAATGAAGCATAATGCAGTCATTTTTTTTTCTTGCTGCCTTTAAGACCTGTAACATTAGCCAATGCCACCACATTGATTGGATATTGTGAAGTGTACATTGACAGTATTCACAGAGACCCACCAGTTGTTAATCATCTTATGGGTTCCCATGCAGATGGACCATAATCACATCATCATATACAATGGGTCGGCCAGTAGAGTCTCCTTAAAGGCTCCTTATACCAAATGTAATGTTACATTGACAGAGTCCTTTTCTTCTAAAGAACATAGTATTTGTAATTTTGCTGGTGAAAATAGAGAATTGAAAGGGGGAGTAGTGAAATTTAAGAATGCAAAATAAGGATGTGCTGATACTGAAGGAGATTGTGGGTAATGATTAAATTAATATTTCTGTTGTGACTTTGCAGTTGAAATCCAAGAATATATGTCATATTTATAAAGTAACAGACAAATGAAAAAATAATAGTGTTTTACCTTTTTGGTGGGGAGTCTGATCAGTGAAGCATAAATGGACACAGTGGAACCTTTTTTAAAGCAGGACTTTATGAAATAACTGGCTTAGCTGTTGGGAACAAGAAAATGTATCCCAGTAACTAATATTTATTTTTCTTCTGATAATGAAAAGCTATCCCAGTAGTTAATATTTTTGGTAATGAAAATTTATCCCAATAGATAATCTGTTTCCTTTGGTAATGAAATGTTATCCTAATAACTAATATTTATGTCTTTCCTTTGGTAATGATGAAGTTCATTTACCAGAAGGATATTCTATTAATGCACATAAAGAATAAAACAGAGTGGAATACAAGATGATCAAAGCCTAGAATTATCTTATACTTTAGGGCTTGGCAGACTTTTTGGGGGAAAAAATACTAATATTAAACAGGAGAAAAATGTTGACACAGTGACGCAGCAGTTAACACTGCAGCCTCTCTGATATTAACTTCTCCTTTTCACTTACTTCTTGAAGTGCCTTCTTTCTGTTGGTTTTCCCTGTACCTGCATGGACCTTTTCTTGGTGCTTTGTTTTTAGCTCCCATATAGCAAATCATGACATTAGCCAAATTGCTAGTGCTTAAAATTGCCGACAGTTATGCATGCGGCACTTGTTAATGTGTATATCAGCCCTGCAATAGGTCAGCAGCCTTTCTAGGACTGCATCTCTGTTTTGTGGCCATTTTCTTTCTGAGATAAAGTACAGTTCCCCCTGACACAGAAGAGGATAAAGCAAGAATAAGAGAATGACTGAGAGAAAATAGATGTTAACATTTATATCTGTTGAATGTTGATGAGGCAGTGTTGGCAAACCCTGAACATTGTGGATTGTTGTGGAAGCCTTGTCTACACAAGTTTAGTAATAAAAATGGAAAGGCTGCAAGTAAGTGTTAATATGATTTATTTGTTAGATTTTATTTATTTTTTTATTTATTTATGGGGATAGAGTACTGATCACAAGTGACCAGTTTCAGTCTTAGACAGGAATACAAAGAAAACCAGAATTACTTTTGGTGAGAGATATTGATCATATAATGAAATTGCACACCTGTAAAATTCCATTATTGGCTACCAAAAATATGGAGAAATTTACAATTGTAATATACTTTACAAAATCAAGACAAATATGCAGGATGTGAGGTGTTTGTGTGATTATTACAGCTGTGTGTTGTTGAAGTGTGAATGATAGTATAGTTGAGTTGAGTGAAGGATGTTGGACAGAGGTTGCGAGCGACTGGAATGAGCAGTTTTATTAAGCAAAACATTATATATGTAAGAAGTGAAGATTGGTGCAACAGATCCTGCTATAAGAGGGACAGTTAGTGGTTAATAGTAAGAAGGCTTCTAAGATGGCTGCACATTGAGCAATAGCTTAATTTCAGCTCTCCCCGTGTGAAAACAGAAACTCAGAGGACAAAGCCAGAGAACTCATATTTTTGGGTAAATTTCAGTAACTGTCTAGTAACTGCACTGCCTGGATGCCAGCAAAAAAAAAATTCAGAGAAACTAAAAAAAAAATCAACCACAAAAGGAGAGGAAAAAACACTGACCGGGAAGAATTCTGCAGCTGTTCAGTAAAAAGCAGTGCAAGCATTAGCTTTGGTGCAAGATAGGACTTCTAGTAACCTAGAGGAATAATAAGTGAAATGTACTCAGAGCTGATTAAAAATAAAACTCTGGAGTATATCAACTCAAATAATAAAAGTTTGGATAAAATGGAAGAAGCTTTAAACAGATATTCAGATGAAATGATAAAAGTGCAAAAATCAGAGGTCGAAATGAAGAAAAGGCTAGCTGAATGAGACTGCTCAAGAAGAGGTATTTTAAAAAAACAAATGGAATTAAAGGACAGAGCACGCAGGGAAAACCTGAGATATTCTGCTGTACCAGAGGAGCCGGAAGGAATAGACTGTATTAATTTTATGAAAGCACAAATAAGCAGCCTGACTGGTATTCCACAGCAGGAATTGTTAATTGGATGGGTACATTGTGAGTATGCTTCAAACCTCGCCATGAGAAAGCAACCTAGACCTTTAATAGTAAAATGCAATATTACCAAAAGAAAGAGTTGATTCTGACAAAACTGTGGCAGAAGGACAAAGTACTAAAAGTGATAGCAGAGTGTGGAAAATGATTACTCTCTGTACTCCAGGAAGAAGAGGGGTACATTTATTCCACTAATCAGGGAATGTGAAGAAGCAGGCATAAGATTCAAATTGCTGTATCCAGTTATCTTAATCTTTCCTGAAGGGACAAAATGAGTTTTGATGCAGAACATGCTAAGGAGGAAATACGGAAGTTTGTCCAACAAAAAGTGAGCTGTGAAACAGAAGTAGATTCTGCTTCTTGTTCTTCTGACAATAAAGAGCACAGAGAGACCGTGCCAATGAAATCTTTTCAAGTGGTTCAACAGAAAATGCTTGAGAGACAAAATAAGTAAATTAAATAAATAAATACTTGTAGTAGCAATCCTGTATCTTGTTCTCATGTCTCCATGGAGACAATCTGATACGGAGTAATAACAGAATATTTTCTTGTAATGGCCTTCTTTCAGTGGCTAGAAGATAATGTTTCTGAAAGCATGCAGGTGTTTTCTTATTCTGTAAGAGCAATAAGGATAAGACAAAACTAGAGAGCACTTAGTAGAAGCACAGGCTGTACTGTGCGTCTTAGGTTAACCCAAGTCTGTGCATGCTGCTTTCAGTTTGAGACAATTGTTCCTATTAGAAAGGTAAGACTTCAGTATTTGAAGACGTGCAGTTTTGTGTGTTAATATTAATAGGTTTTGGGAATGTATTTGTTTTTTTGTTTTGTAAGATGTGACATTGGCTCAAATGGATATGACAAGAAACAAATGTATAAAAGGTCAACCTGCCAAACACTATTTGTAAAACTATTGCAAATAAAACATGGGAATAATATATTTTTAACATAATGAGCCTTTTAATATTATCTTTAAATATTAATGGTCTGACAGATATAAAAGAGAGTAGTGAACTATATTAAAAACGTAGAGTACAAATAGCTATGCTACAGGAAATACATTGGGAAAGAACCAAACATGTGAATTTAATAAAGAAAGGTTTTCAGGATGGTTTGTCAGTGGAATACCTGGGACAAAGGAAAAGAGGAATACTTTAATTGCAAGAGAAACTCCAATTGTGATAGAAGAGGATAAAAAAAGATAATGGCAAAGATGTAGTACTAAGGGGCTACTGGGAAGGGAGGAGGATTACACTGGCATGTATCTATATTCCACCTAAAACTGCTACAGTGGAGCTTAAGAAAATTCTCGGAGAAATAATTGGTTTTCAGCAGGTATTACTTGTAGACTTATAGGTGTGGACTGGAATTTGATTTGCAGCAGCGAAGATGTGTCATGGGACCCAGAAGGGAAAATATAACAAAGGAGAGTAGATTTTTGAAGAAATTTAACAAAATATTTGGCATGGAAGATGTGAATTCAGTGGTAGGAGGTCAGAGCAAATTTACATATACAAAATCTGGGCTAGGCTAGACAGAACTTGCATTGCACAGGAACTTGTGCATTTAATTGAAAGTTTTGGTACACATCCAATAGCTGTTTCAGATCACACACCAATAATTAAAATAAAAATGCACGATAATGAAATAAAATGAGGCACTGGCACTTTCCCACCTGTCTGTTGAAAATAGAGGAATTTAAGGAAAGGGTAGTTGAAATTATACATGAGTTATTAGAGACTATAGAAATTTCTTCTGCAAATATAGCTAGGGAATGGGATAAAATTAAAGTGGAGTTTAAAAGTAGGGTGGAAATAAAAGAAAGAGAGATGTGGTTAAAAAGGAACAAGAATTATTCAGAGGGACTGACAAATGGTGAAGTATTGCATTATAGAGGGGAATCTCGCAGAACAAGAAAAAGAGCAATTCCAGAGTGCTAAGCAGAAAATAAAGGATTACCTCAATAACGTGCATGAGTTTAGAAAGATTGCTGTTAAGCAACTGTTTTTTTTTTTTTTGATAATGTCAGAGCACAAAAACTTTTAGTCCTACAACTCAGGAAACAAAGTAGAAATTGTTGTTGCCAAGCTTAGGGAGCCTATAACAAGGAAGATAACCAGTGATAGTGTAGAGATACTAGAAATATTTTGGAACTTTTATGAAAGTCTGTATAAAGCAGAGAAATATGGAGATCAAGAAAAGGTACAAATATAAATATTTAATGGAAAATTAGATACGCCAAGGTTTGAGGTAAAAAAGGCTCAATTACTAATAAGGATAGGAGGAGATGAGATAAAAATGATGATGTAAAAACCCATCAACAGGAAAGTCCTCAGGAATAGATAGTATTCTTGTGGAAGTTTGGAAGCTAGGAGGAAAAAAAACTGATAAAGATCAGGAAGGTTTTGTTTAACAGTATTTTAAGAGGAAGAAAATACCAACATCTTGGAAGAAAGTGGTGGTAGCTGTAAGACCTAAAGAGGGTAAAGATTTCATCAGATCCAGCTTCATATAGGCCCATTTCAATCCTAGACCATGATTATAAAGTGTTTATGTATATATTGGCTAAAAGAATGGGAAAGGTGATGACAAAATTGATAGACATGGATCAATGTGGTTTTGTGGAGGGGAGGCAAAATTTGACAACATTAACCGAACATTAATGCTCAAGAAGCAAACTGAATGTAAGAAAATACCACTGTTGTTTGTGGGTCTTGATGCAGAGAAAGCATAAGCTGTGAGTTTATGAGCAGGGCAATGGAAGCATTTGCATTCCCCTATAAAATTATAAGTTTGATTAGGAGGATATATGAGGGATCAGAGGCGAAAATTAAAATGGGTAGGTTCCTCTCTGTTAATTTATGTTTGAGCAGAGGAACCATGCAAGAGTGCTCTTTCCCCTTTATTTGCATTATATTTAGAAGCATTGGCAAAGAAAATACGAGACTCAGAAATTCAAGGATATAATTTGTATGGTAGTCAAGAAATGGTGGCTGTATTTGCAGATGATATTATTTTATACCTGATAAAACCAGAACATTTCAAGGCAGTTCAAGTATTTTGAATACAAAATTAATGAAGGTAAAAAAGGCAATAGCTGTAAATTATGTACCCACACACAAATTGGTTCAGCAATATCCATATATATATATGGGGACGTGATAAAATGAAGTACTTAAGAGTATGGAGTAAAAAGAATTTTGGCATGGCAGCTAAGGATGTGTTGGAAGAGACTAAACAAAAGGTAATAAACACTGAGAAATTGGAAGCTCTTTTATATGGCTATAGATAGCAAGATGCAAGCAGTTGAAATGTTTTTAGTCCCTTTAGTTTTATGCATAGGTCAGGCGTATTTTTATAAACCAGAGGAGAAGTTGTAGATAATTAATACAGAACTGAAGCTGGGAGGGAAGATGGCAAGAGTGAAGTGGGATAAGATGAATTTTCCAGTTTAGCAAAACAGTTTGGGATTATCTGATTTTGAAGGGGTATTTCACAGCTACACAGTTAAGGCTCCTATACCTAGCACAAGCAGAAACCTATAATTCAAAGTGGAAAGGAATGATGATGAAAAGAGGAGAAGCTTAAGAAACAAGGAGAGATTGGGATTTTGGATGCAGATCCTTAAGGAGAATAACAATAACCATGCAGAATATTATATTTGTAAAGTAGCAGAAAGTATTCTAAGAACTAAACCAGCATGGGAATGGAGAACAGAGATTCTGCTGATAGGGATGACTGCAATTAGGGATGCAGACAAAAGGTAAGAGAGAGGCTGATATTTATTGGAGAAAACTGGTAAAAGAACCAAGGTACTGGGAGCAAATAGAGAGGGAATGGTAATAGAATGGGAAGAGGCCAAGAATTTATTTGGACTGTTGGTTAGTGATTGGCTTCCCTATCAAGGATTGATAGAATGTAGAACAGAAGTTGCTGTTAAAGGAATAATTATTAGAACATGCAAAATATTGTATAAGAATCAATCAGAGGCGGTTAGAAAGGATTGGGAAGAGAGATATAATAACGATGTTTCTTGTCTAAAAAAAGAGGTTAATAGTAAGAGAAAGAGAGTGATTTAAATGTACTCGGCATAAGCCATGAAAGAAGATTATATGCACTGAATTTATTTTGAAGGGAGTAGAAAGAAAGTTTGTTTAAAAAAAAAAAAAAAAAATGTGGCACATTCCTAAACGAGAGTTGTACCATAATAAAAAGACATGGTATGATACTTAAGGGTTGACTGTTCTAGAGATATTTTTCTCGCCACAAACAGATGTGATAGTCATGGTATGACGGTATAATGGTATGAAAGTCATAGGTTGAGGTGTTTACTAGGCTAACAACCACAAGGACGATTTTAAGCCTAGCCATGCATCCCAGAGATCAGAAGCAAACCCTGTACCGTCTGTCTTTGACACAAAGACCCTCACCATTATGCCAAACTAAACAACAGTTGTGGAGCCAATTAAACTATTTTAAACTAGTTTGCATTCAACCTGTCAGAAGGTATCCAGTGGATTGCATCTGTAATAAATTCCTCATGTGTTTATCCTGTGTCATGTCACATCTGTCATTCGATAGGGTTTCATTATGTGTCCATTCTTCTCCATGTATATGCTTCCATTGGGTTGGCTCAACAGAAGAAGAGGCCCCTCAGTATCATACCAATCTTTACCTGTTTTTTCCTTAAGACAGTCATCATCTGTAGATTCATTACATGAAGACTTATAAGGTATCCAGGACTGGATGTCTGTCACTCTAGTCCATTTTCTCTTGACCATCATCTTTGCAGTCACTCTTGTAACTAGGAGTAATAATCCGCTCCTAACTTTTATCAGGGATCTGCTCCTACAGAACGTCTTTCAGACAAGAAGAGACTGCAAACTTCATCTTCATCTTCATCTGAAAGAAGTATTGGGGGTGTTTGTTACTTTACTTGGCAAGAAGTAGAAATCAGCCTGAGGCTTAGAGTTCAGCTCCGAAGAGGAACGTTTAAGGTTGTTTTTCGTAGCAACCAGCAGAGTAGCATGAAATCTGTTGAACAAGAATGGTTAATGACTCTGAAAAACACACCAGTAAAATGCAAATTAGGGGAATCTGAAGAGAGTGGCAGAAAGAATCTTCATTTCTCAGGAATTTCAGAGGGTTAGAGTGGTTATGATATGATTGATATGATATGACATGATATGATATGATTTGTTGGGTCCTGCTGTTTCAGTGCACCATTTTTCAGAACTCAAAACTGCAGAAGAAGAAAAAAAAAAGACTTGGTGCCCCTGGATGAAGTAGGGGCAAATACTCGTACCCCAATGCAGGGAGGCTTCACTCCCTGCACTCCTTATTTAATATGATATCCCACCAGGTTGCACACCCCTGGGGCAAGTGAATAATTTTTTGAGGAAGTGGTAAGTTGATGCCATGAAATTCAACAGACTGAACATATATCATCAAAAGGCTTAGACAAGGCACTTTGGTTTGCATTTCTTTAAAATCAGTGCAACTAATGATATCAGTTGTACTATTTTTATTACAAATGGTAGAAATAATGTTTGAACACTTATTAAAATGTGTACTGATCTTTGACTTGTGTGCTGTTAATGAATCTCCACTAGAAAACTTTATTATTAGGTATGTAACATCAGACATGTTTAAAAATATTGTGTGCCCCTTTGACAAACTACAGTTTTATGGACCTCTGATTAACATGTTCTGAATAGCTGTAACAGATTGTCCAGAAAACACATTCTTCAGAAGGTTTCAGAACTGTTGCATATCTGGAAGTTGTGAAACTATGAAATCATTACTGCAGATGACTTGCTGAATCAGTTTTGTGAAATATAACTACTTTTTGGTAGCAATAGATAGTGCCACATAAACTGCTTCAGATGGAATGTTGAAACTCTTCCCGTACCAGTGGTGAAAATGTTTGGTCAGTCTTTATTATTCTGCTGTTACTTGCATATTAGCCGAAAAGAGTGACATTTCTGCTGATGTATTTTAGTCCATATGCTAAGATAGTAATAGGTAATGAATTTTATATGATTTATATTAAGTAGATATAAGTAAAAGATCATATCCATTTTTGTCCTTGACTCGCTGTCAGTCTTAGTCCGTTAAGTCTGTCTAATTCAATGGAATATTGCCAATATTTCTTTTAACTTATTCAGTGGTTTGTGTTATTGGAGTTAATTGGTTTAAGAGAGGCTTGACACCCATCTAAAAATTTCTGACAGATGTCTGATTTAAAAAAAGATTGATGGCATGAACCATGCCTGTAAAATGCCAATTTCTTATACACTGATATGGGTGAATTTAATTCCATCTTGTTTAGTGTGCATGCATAGACTGCATGTTTCCTTTTTTTTCTGTTCCAGCCTAAAAGTATAGCCGTGCTTCTATCATTGTAGGCACAATAGAATTAACTTGGTGGCCAACTTACAGAAGTTGAGTAAACAATCCTAAGCAAAAATAACTGATTAAAAAAAACATCAGTGGTCACACAGTAGAGTGCCGATCATCAATGTGTCAGTTTAAGCCCTGCACCTGCATTGTATATATAGCAAACGACCAGTGCCCTTTTTTAATTGTCAAAGAAATATGTAAAATAACATATTCTAACTATTTATACTTCAAAATAAATAGCTCTGTGAAATAGGTTCATTGGTATGTACTAAGCTACTGACCACTGGAGCCTTTTTAAGCCTAGCCATGCAACACAAATGTTTGACAAGTTCTGGTACCCTTGATAAGTATAAGCAAGGGCTTGGGAGATGAGGCATTTAGAAACGGGGACCTGGAAGATGAACCATTTACAGGCTGCCTGTGTTCATTAGAAACATGGTGCCAAACCAGGGGATGTAATGTAGTGTTTATAGGCAAGTACTACACAAGTGCCCTTGTGGGATATTTAAGCCTAGCCAGTTTCATTCATTTTTGAGAATCAAACCCTGTACTTTGTGACTGTGAGGTAAATATCTAAATCATTATCCCAACAATTGAGATTTGAACACATATCAATGCATTCAGAGTCCAGAATGCTAACATAACACCAAGGAAACATTTTTTTAAAAATCCATTGAAATTCCCTTTCTGAGAATTGAGGCTGGGCTGTGGTGGTGACAGTACCAAATCCAGACAATTAGACCACCTAGTTATCCCACTGTGGCATATTCAGCTGCATATTTTGTCAGTAGCTTGACATTTTGCTCCCTAAAGTTAGACTACACTTGTATACATAAGATTTAAAAGTGCTGACCATCTCTTCCAGGACAGTCTTGTATAGTGTTGGTATCTTTCTTCGATCATACCTCTATTCAGAGGGGAAGGTGCATTGTATTAGTTCTGATCATTAAAGAATGTTTCAGTAGGTCGCTCACTGTTAAATATATGTCTCACTGCTGCTGGCCTGCCAGCCAGAGCCAGTATGAAAGAGCTCGCTAAAGAGTGTGGACGTGCGTAACCATTGGCTTCCTGTTTCATTCACTAGGGGAATTTAAATTTGTGGGCACCAATCACTCTGTACTGACCCCATGTGGTAGTCTTAGGATACTGCAGCTTGCAGAGCTAAATCATCAGGTCTGACAGCCTCACTGTATGTCACGCATATGGGTTCATAGGTGTATACTAGGCTAATGGCCCTGGAGCCTTTACAAGCATAGCCCATACGATTACCCTGGCATCATGCCACCCGACTGTAGTCCCCAGTGCATCTGTCGAGTAAAGCCATTGGAGTGATCCCTGGGCTGAATTTCCTATTTCCCATCCACTCATCAAGATTTCTCTTGAAGAGGGCCAGTGAGGTGCTTTGCTTGACATGTATGGGAAGTCTATTCCATAGAATGGGCAGTCTCTGGGTTATGAACCTGTCCCTCCAGTATGTTCTGTTGATTGTGGTAATGAGGTTGAGGTCTCTGGAGTGTGTGGTGTGGACGTTTTGGGGATTTCATTAGATGTAGCATTTCTAACAGAGCTGGGTCAGACATGGCTTTGTAAGTCAAGCAGAGCTCACCTCTAAGTAGGGCGATATGAGACAGAGAATAGTTGGAGTTTGAGTCTGTCCATATAGGACAAATGTTTAAGGCCTAGGATCCTCTTTGTGAGGTACTTTTGCGGTCTCTTCGTTTGTTGCAGGTGTTTAGAGAGGTACATGCCAAATGAGGCATTGTACTCTATGATTGGCCTAATGAGGGAAGAGTAGAGGGAGACAATGACCTCTTTGTTCGTAGATGCAAAACCCTTAATAATGAGATGTGCCACATAGAAGGAATTTCTGACCACAGTGGCAGTGTGGTGGTGGTCAAAACAGAGGTTGCTGTCAGCCTGTGTTCCCAGATCTCTTATAATGCCTTCTGTGTTCAGTGGACTACCATAGATGTGGTAATTCATGGGAACCAGGTTTTTTCCAAAGGGGTTGACAACACATTTTTTGGCATAGAGCTTAAGGCCATGGCTTTGACACCAGTCGTTGGTCTCAGGGAGGCCTTTCTGTAGGATGTCAGCATCACTTGGGGAGTTAATAATAGCTCCCAACTTGCAATTGTCTGCGAACTTTGTCAGCCAGAGTCCCTTCGTGTTGGCCTGGACTTCCAAGAAGTAGATACCAAACAGGAGAGGACCCAGGACCGAACCCTGTGGGACTCTACTCGTGACTGGTCGGTAGTGTGACTTGGAGTCAGCTACTTTCACACTGTGGGTTCTACCTATGAGCCAGTTTGCAACCCACCTAGTGATATAGGGGTTGATGCCTAGCTTAGTGAGTTTTTGTATGATTCCTGAGTGGGCAGTGGTATCAAAGGTCTTGGCCAGATCAAGGTAGGCTGTATGAACCACCTTGCCTTCATCCACAGTTTTGGTGACTGACTCAAAGAAGTTGACCAAGTTGAGCAGGAATGATCTACCCTTCACAAAACCAAACTGTGTGGGATCCAGAGTTTGGAGATTCCCTATATCCTTGTTTATTAGGTCCATGATGATGCATTGCATAGCTTTGCATTATCAGACCCATCAGGCTAATGGGGCGATAGTTCCCACGGTCTGTAGTTGCTTCTCCTTTGTGGAGAGGGATGACTGTAGCAGTGTTCCATTCAGTAGGGACAAAGCCTGAGGTGAGGCTGTGATTGAACAGGGCACACAGGTGAGGTGCCAGTTCACTCTGTAGTTCATGTAGAACACAGCCAGGGATATTGTCAGGTCCCATAGAAGCTGTATTCTTGGCCTTGGACAGTGCTGTTTTAACCTGTGCAGCAGTAAAACTGGGTGCCTGGCAATCTACTGGTATTGTGACTGGTCCTTTGGGGGGGTAAAGTTGGCACTGAATCTGTCAGCCAGTATATTGGCAATATCTGTTGGCTCGGTATAGGAGGTACCATTGTGCAGTAGCTCAGAGCAAATCTGGGTATTGCCATGGAGATTCTTTACATAATTATAGAAGGCCTTGTGGTTGTCTTTACTGTCTATTGCAATTCTGTTTTCATAGCTAGCTTTAGAGGATTTGATGAGGGATCTCAGCTTTGTGTTGAGGCTGATAAGGGAGTTTTTCTAGTTTTGGGACTTCATCTTATTCTGCATCAGTTTTCCTCCTTCTGTTGTGGAGTTTGTTTATGGCAGGAGACCACCAGATTGGCTTCCATTTTTGGAGGAGAGCGTCTTGGTTCTATTGGGTATGGCAAGATCCATGCATTTGTGTATGTGTTCGTACAGTGCATTGGTGTATGATTCGGTGGTCATGCAACTATTCTTCATTTGCATGGGTGCTGTGAAGTTAGCCACCACTGTTTTTAGGAGCCCAAAGTTAGCTTTGGAGAAGTTTTTCTTGGTGGATACCTTTGGGGGGGGGATTTCCAAGGTGATTAGTTTGTGGTCGGATCTAACCAGGGAGGAGTTGACTATTGGTGTAGAGCAACGGTCGCCCGTGTTAGTAATGACCAGGTCAAGGATGTTGCTACCTCTAGTGGGGGTAAGAACGAGCTGGTCCAGGGTATTGGAATTAATGAATTCCAGGAAATGTTGGGCAAGTGTATTGGTACACGAGTAGTTTTCCCAGTTAATGGAGGGGTAGTTGAAGTCACCCAGTATGAGAGAGTGAGGTTGGACCCTAATATTCTCCAGGGTGCTTAGCAACGTGGAGTGTGAGTTTTGAGACATGGCTGGAGACCTATAGCAGGCTACGAACTGAATCACTGTCTTACCCAATGATATGATCGCTTGCATATTTTCATCCCTTCCACATTACTCACAGGGTCCTTGTAAAGTCAGTTGGAGTTACTTAAAATGATCAAGCTATACTTAAATTAATATTTTATGAACAAAATATCAGCTATGTGGTGCACAGGGAAAGTTCCCTTGTCTGATTGTAACCTGATGTTATTCAGCTTCTTAGTTGCAGGAACACTGTGCTGTCAAGCAGAGGAAGTTGCAGACACGCATCTCTTCCCTTTGCTGGGCTGAGAGGGAGAGCCTGTTACTGCTACAGTGATTTCTGGTCAGACTGCAAAGTAGCAGTCCTATATACTTGGCAGACCCATTTCCTATGACCCAGATTTATGAAAATATGATTTTCTACAAGACGTAGGACCTTGCATGGTCATATCAAGATGGGGAGGCTTTTAAACCCATCACACATAGTGTAACTGTCTGTCACCATGGCCTAATGGAAGTCATCCCAGTGACTTCATCTGTTGTTTCAGTACAAATAAAACATTTTCAAATTACGGATGGCCAGTGTTTGCTTATTTCTTCCAGCTGGTGAAACCAGAAATATATTTTAACTTTTTTTTTCTTGTATTGCGACTGCTTTCTAGTTGAATTAAGAATCCTAATCCTAACCTGTTGCACTAACTATAACTCTAGTCACCAAGCATGACTCTAGCTTAAACCTACTTGTAAAACTCTGATTAGCAACAGTACACTCAA
This sequence comes from Protopterus annectens, assembly GCF_019279795.1. Lineage (NCBI taxonomy): Eukaryota > Metazoa > Chordata > Ceratodontiformes > Protopteridae > Protopterus > Protopterus annectens. The sequence goes on from NC_056744.1 coordinate 619,771,393, forward strand.
CAGATATACCATAACTGGCAGCTGCACTATTTTTATAGTGCAACTTTCCAGTTTGTAGGAGTAACCATATGCTTTAAAGTAAACATTTCTTGTTATTGTGCCACTATCAGAATAACGAGGCTCAGCTATATTGCATTGAATCGTACCCAGCTGTGCACACCATGGTTATAACTGTGAATAAGGATTATTTGAAAGTTTTCATAAAATGCGTAAATAGTACTATTGTTTTATTTTTGTTTGCATTAGAAGCAAGTTATTACAGAATGCACAGAGGCTATTTAGCCGATGTTCTGCTCAGTACAAGGTCATATTATTTATTTAGTTATTTTCTCCATAACTGCAAGGTACCAGTGCCTGCACAGAATCATGACATAGGCTTAATTCACCCTCTCTCTTCCAGGATCAGTGTGAGTCTCACTTCTGGACCTCTTTCCTTAGTCTTGTAATTCTGCTATGATGGATTTTTTCATCTGGTATGTATGGCCGGTCTGGCCTCTTCTTTCAAATCCTTGCATTTGTAATAGCAAGCATTTCTAGATCCCTCCTTCCCCAAAGCTGCATGTTGTGTTTGTTGCATCAGTTCAGATTCCTTCCTTTTAAATTCAGCCCAAAAATCAGTATAAGTGCTTGAGATATTCAGGATTCCTTTATGTATATTCACATCAGTATAGTTCTCTTCTACTGTTTCATTGTTTAAAGTATTAATCACTTCCGGGCACTGTAAAATGAAGGCTTTATCTTGGACTCTTGGGCCTAATAAAGAGAAATAGGATACTTAAATTTACTGGACAATCACACCCTTGCTGTTGCCTGCAAGAAACTCATTTAAATGAATCTGAAGAAAAGAAGGTTTTAAACAGTATCTTTCCCCTTAGGTATAATTTGTATTACATTGTACAGGCGAGCAGAGAGAGCTGCAGCAAAAAAGAAAATGTATATGTAATGTATTGTCTGAAGTAACAAGTAACCTAATCAACACAATATTTTATGATCTTAGAAGATTAGTAGTCATTCAGGACAAATATCTTAGTATTGAGTGTCTTGTATCATTCTCTTTGGTCAGACTTTAATGTCAAAAAATTTGTAACACATCTGAATATTTTTTAGAGGCGAGTTTATCGTGTGGTATTCTTATCAGACCAGCAATGTGTGTCATGGTTTAATAATATACAGGAGCACAAACCAAGCTACCTTTAGGAGATGGCTTCATCAGAACAACTTTGATATGCTTCAGTGCACCTTGTACAGTACTTTTAAGAAGTTAATGTAATATTATGAGGTTGGATTCTTCCGTTATTTTTCTTCCCTTCTTAGTTATGTAATTGTGTGATATAAATTAAGAATAGTTTAATAACAAAATACATTGACTATTTTAATGAGGCTTAGGACATCTAACAGGTAATGTTTTGCGTAAGATTGCCTGTTTTGTGCCATGCTGATTAAATATCCCATAAAGAGGCAGTCTTACTATACCTTGTATATGTTGGGACTGCAAGCTTTTAGAAAGGAATGTGATGTCATGTCTTTAAGGTTTTCTATAGATGATCCACTTTTTTCTTTACTAAAACACTGCACTTCTTCAGTACCTGTGCAGAATGGAAACATTTTAAAAAATGAATGCAAAATATTTGTAACCCATAGTCACGTTCAGCAAGATAGGGGTCATCAGTCTTGTAGAAAATGAACAAAACATGCAGTGCGGTGATCCTTTCTAGGCAATAAATGTCAAAAGCCACCATTATACTAAATGCATTGGATGAAATCCATATTTACAGCGGAGATTGTGATGTGTAAAATACAATGTCATTTAAAAATACAGTTAAGAAGCTCCCCAAATATAAAATGAAACATGTAAGTGGGTGCAATTGTACATCATTCCTCAATGTAAATATTTCTGTTTCCTTCATATGTAGCTAAAAGCCTGGCCAAATCTCGTTTGTCCACTTACTTTTGTTAAAAAGGTAAAGATGTCTCTGTCATCCTACTTCGCAAAAACAAGCTCATAATTATAGGCCAGAGGGTTTATGATAGTTCCTTGTCAAGTAAAATCACCGAAAAAAACAGAATACCATGTCCTCCCACATCTTATCGCCCCGATTTTATCAAAAAACATTCAAAGTGTATCCCTGCAATTTGTTTGTCTACTAGATCCTTAACATTACCCAGAAGGCTTTCCTTGGAGTATCAGCAGCCGAATTCTGGTAAATCTAATTCCATGATATGGCATTTATTTTTATTTAGGTAGTCTTTAATCTCAGTACATTTTGGGCTTACCTCCAGTATGAATATGTGCAGAGTGCAAGTCATTCTGTACTAATTTTACTCTGCTTCACCTGAATGCGGTCATTGGTAAGTAACTTTAGCTTACACCTCACTTTGGCACAGCTTCCTCAAGAGCTGCATTTTCTGTTTCAGATCTATAAAGTTGTATTCATGTGTCAGTCATATAATGCAAGACTTCAACCAGACCGATTCACTGGGGCTTTAACTGCCAAGGAACTCCTGTTGTCAGCCTGATTATTGTCTGACTGAAGACCAGCTCTTTATCTTGACAATGCTGAATATGCTTTGATTTCTCCATCGTAAGACAAATCACTCAGTGGTTGTAGTCCCATTGACCCTAGTACTGGCCAAATTAAGATTTGTGATGCATTACAAAAACAGTAGTTGAATTTTACATTATTATAGGCTCTAACCAAGCTTGTCTTCTACATGTGATAACTTCACTACACTCTAATGGAATGGACTTTTAATGTTTCTGTTATTCACGTTTTGTATGATTTAACACTGGTAATAGGCTGCTTTACTATTGCCTTTGTATGGAATCTTATTTTTTTCAAGCACTGTGTAATATCAACCCTCCCTGAACTTTTGACCTACTCCAGTGGTGCCTTTTATTGATTTTATTTTTTGTTTTACTTTAACAGAGTGGGTGGATTGTGCCAAAGACCCTTTTCAGCCATGACCTGCGTCACATAGGCAACACAACACTATACAGAATGACAGCTATTAAAGAAACATGCCTTACATTTAAGTGTTCAGAACAACCTCAGTGCGATGATACAAACACAGCAGAGCAGTGATTTACAGTCGTGGAAATTATTGCAACAGAACATAGTATCTAACATAAGCATCTAGGGTAATAAAATAGTGTCTAATGTTATAGCAATCATATGTACAACTGTCCCTACCGAGGAGAGTGAAATCAACCTGATCAAAGTAGGTGATACCCAGTTTCTATGTTATGGAGGCTTCCCTTTTCCAGGAAATGTGTTTTTTCGGTCTTCGGTTACAGTCATACTTGGTATGGTGTGATGGCGTGTTTTACAAGCTTTTGGACTTTGCGGTGGTTTTTGGCTTGCCAGGAAGGCGTTCTGTCATTGTTTTTCATTTATACCATCAAGGGAATTAACGTGCTTTGCTGTTTTTTTGTGTCATACCTGCTTGCTATTCTTCTTTTTGTATGCCAGTATAGCAGCCCTGCACAAGTACACTTGTTACTGGGATTTTCATTCATTTGTTGTTGAGGCAGTTGGGCTGGTCCAGATATTATCTATGCAAATTTTAAATATGGTGTTGTAAAAATTTCATTACATTTGATAATGAGCTTAACCAGTCAGAGTTTTATATATATATATATATATAGAGAGAGAGAGAGAGAGAGAGATTTACCTACATTTATACATGTATTAATGAATTACAGTTTTATACATTCATATAAGTAATTAAATGGCAGACAGCTGAACGTGAATACCGTGGAATACGTGAACCTGAATAGTTCAGAGCACTTGATACTTCCATCCTTGCTCTGGCCAAAAGTAGTTGAATCTGTTTTACAAATTCTGGTTTCTAGCACAGCAGACCCTTACCTCCATGGGATGGGAGTATATTTCAATCTTTTTTTAAATGGGTAAATCTTACTGAGACAATGAAGGAGAAAATATCCAAGGTATAAGTCTCTTTTATTGCTGTTTTTGACCATGAATTTACAGGTGACACAGCCTAAAGTGTATAACTTTGTGAGATGAGAGCAAAGTGTACATGGAAAAAACCCATGGAGATAGAGTATATGTAATTTAGTCGAACAGCAATCAGAGGCAAAAATGAAATTCCTGACCTTGGACGTGCTACTCTTGTTTGATAATAAAAGTACGCCTTTACAAAACCAGCATTTCCAAGTCCACTTTTACCACCATTATCATGTCTCATAGTGCTTACAGATTAACACTGCATCACAGCACACAGGTCACATGTGCATAGTCTATCCCAAATGCAGACACCAAACACTAACATCCTTTCAGATATGTGCACACTGTTTCATGCTAAGAGTAAGTGGTAACAACTGTGCCTTTTGTGTAGAGTTGTGCCCTAGCAGCCTGTAAAATTAATATTCTAACTCAAAGATCACCATTGCAGTTGAAAAAAAAAGGCATGGTGACTTTGAGTTCAGGAAACACACAGTGCATACCATATAAACCTCATCATTCACTGTAGACTTATAAAATCTATACCCATATACATTCCCTTTTGCAGTAAACATGAACAATGCTTGGCACCATTCAAAACATACAGTGACTCATTCACAACTAAGACAGGTAAGGCATCCACCCCCCACAAACAGTACGACTTACACCATTCATCTCGCACACTTGTGATCTGTGCAGTTTCCTGCATTCAAGAGCATTTCCCCCCGTTTCTTTGACCAACTGTAAGCTGTTTTTTATTTCATGTAGATCTAGCAACTTCTAATTGCATGATGCACTCAACTGGGGCAAGTGAGTAATACATTTTAGAAAGCGATGTGAACTGAGAATGACTGAAACATCTCCACTCAGTGCTTTATTCAGCAAATTCTAAATGTATATCTCATTCCAGAGGCTAGATGACGGCAAATATGGATTAATAAGACGGATGGTGGAAACTACAGAGAAGCCAGTCTTCCCTCAGTAATGTCCAGTTCTACGGGGTTGCTACTTAAGATGAGGGAAACAAGCTTGAGTCTGTTTGGAGTTGCAGTATAGAGGTTACACCAGACATTATATATTTGTGTGTCTGCATCTTCTGAATACAATTTCCTTCTGTCTCATGCTGCACTAACTAATGCTTGTACAGCTCTGTTCATGTTCCTGCCTGCTTCAGCATCAGCTTATGTAATTATTTCTGCTGTTTCCATAGGTCTTAATCTTCCAGCTCCCCCATCCATGGAACACTGAGGTAAAATGCAGAACACTTACTAACAGCTTGCTAACAATGTCAACTAGGAAATACATATGATGGTTAAAATGTGTTACTTTTTAGTTACAAAAAAGTTCTTTTGATGAATTAATGTGATTCAGTATCACTTTAAAACTCTTAACACTGAATGGTTGACAGACCCACACTGAATGGTTGACAGACCCTTCCAGTCTGTGGAACAGTGAGGAACATGGACTTTTTAACACTCAGAATGAGAAACAGTCCTCATAAAGATGAGCACTTAGAGGCATAGCTCTTCCATTTTTTATATTTGTCATATCTTATTTTATCTGGCTGATAAAATAAGATATGACAAATATATAAAAATGGAAGAGCTATGCCTCTTTAAGCGCTCCTCATTATGAGGAATGTTTGAATTGCCGCGGTGGTGCAGCGGTTAGTGTTGTCGCCTCACAGCAAGAGGTTCTCCCTTTCGATTATCGGCTGGAGTGCCTTCTGTGTGGAGTCTACATGTCCTCCTCGCAGTCAAGTGACGTTAAAGACATCCCGGTAGGTTCGAGCATGAATGGGCATGCCTTTGTTGAAGGTTGGGAGTCTGGCTGGCAACTTGGCACCATAGAATCCACTGCCAATCATGAGCGGACTTGAGTTCCGCTGTGGCGACCCCTAACTGGGAAAAGCTGAAAGACTTTATTTTATCTGTCTGCATTTTTAATGATGTTACACTGAAAAGGGTATAAGGATCAGCATGTAACAAAGAGCTTTAATTTTTGTATTGTGGAGGTGAACCCATGTACAGAGTTCCTTGCTTACTTGTTTTGTATGAACTGGCTTCCCTTCTGTTATATACATGTACGGGTGTGTGTGTGTGTATTTATCTATATATATATATATATATATATATATATATATATATATATATATATATATATACATAAAATGTATTTTTTGTGAGGAGCTAATTCACCAGCATAAGGTAGCCCTCTGTAAATACAGAGACCCCCCCCCTTTCATCCACAAATAATTTCTACAGCTAGGAATTAATTTTAGATCTTTCTTTGGCTTAAACTGCATTCAAACCATAATGTGGTGGGTTTTCCAAGATGGCCACCATAGTCTTTAATTCCCGTGATGTCATATGGGTATGCCCATTTACTTTCTAAGAAGTTTTCAGTAGCAACAATTGCATTTCAACCATGAACAACAATTTAAAAGATGGTCACCATGCCCTTTCACCCCATGATGATGTCATAGCATCCGTTTGGCAGTTGAAATGTGCAAGTTATCACTTTTACTTTGGCAGACAAAGAAAAACCTGAATTTTACTGACAAAATGTGAAAATTGAGCATGCTACTCATACCTCTCAACTGTCCAGATTTTTTGCTTGAAATCTTTGGTCTTTTCCTGATAAAAGTGTTGTTTTTCTGGCAAATCATTGAGGATTGAAGTCAGAAAATAATGGTATACATTTGAGTTGTAGACTTCGTACCTTTCAAAAAAGTCATGCTAATAAAAATCCAGTTATTTTATCAACTTTCTAAGTTTATAACTGCAGTATTTAAAAATTGTCCATATTTTTGGACTTTTGTGCCCCATTATTTATGGTTTTGTCCAGATTTCTTGTTCCAAGAGGTTGAGAGGTATACTACTACTGTATTTATATTTTGCAGCTGGTCTTAATCCTGCACATGATCCAGAAAACAGTAAAAAAAGCACACCTAATGATGTTTTATATAATTTACGCACTGCCCAAGCTTAACACTGCATTTCATTATAATTTCTTCACATAGTGGACATCTAACCACAACAGCAACACTCTACAGATTTGTCCTTTTCTAAACTCAGGCAGCACTTGAACCTCCTCTTCCTGCTTCAGACCTGATCACAGCCTCTACATTAAACAGCCAAGACAGGCATGCCTGTGACATCACACCATATTCCTGCAACCACAAATGTGCTCCCCTTGGAAACGCTTGTGCCACGTGCTTAGCTCAGGATCTTTGACCAACCACTCCAGGAACTTGTTTTTTTATTTTATTTTTGCTTGTATGTGTGCTTAAACCAACCACGTTTTAACAAACGTGTTACTTCAGGCATGCATGCCATCAACTAATGCCACTGATTCACTTCTTTACTTCATACGTATTTATTATATTAATTTTTTTTTCATTTGTCTCCCCTTTTCCATGTGTGTCTATATATTAAAATATGTTACCCACTCCATCCTAGCAGCAGACTGATTCCCTATAGGGGCGTGACTTTCGTACAGACTATGCCTTACGAAGTCCAGGCTGATTCAGTGTTTTGCTTCAAAATAGTCAAGGGCAGAGTATGCCCAGACATTTTGTTCACTCCATCAAATCTACTGCAGAAAGAGGCTGACCTAGCTGTGAGCTCAACGTATTAGTCTTCTCCAACACCTGGAAAGGTGAAGAAATTTGTATACCCAGATGGGGAGTTTTTAAATTTTGTCAAGTTGAGCTGCCAGAGCAATAATGTTGTGTATCTTGCTGAGTGTCAACAATGTTTGTCATTTTACATTGGTAAGACCAAGAATAAATTTAAAAGTAGGCTGTATCAGCACCAATATGACATAAACAAGAATGACGAAAGAAATGCTTTTGCAAAACATGTGAGAAAAAATCCCACACATTCTTTTAAATGCACTTGTATAGAAAAGGCAGGCTTCGATCAAAGGGGTGGACCTCATGAACTGCTCCTAGAGTATAAGGAGTTGATTTGGCAACTCAGGCGTAATGGACTTGAGCCCCCTGGACTAAATGTGTCTGCCTTGATCAGCAGTGTTTTGAAACCTAAAGGCTGAATATGTCTTTTCTTAAATTTGTGTTTGAGCTTTTTTAGCTATCACAATGCTGCTGTTTTTGTTCATACAGTATGTATGTGTTTTTATACACATTTTATCGAAGTGTTTTTTGTAACAAGCAAGGTTTTGAACTATGTAAAAACATTCTTTTTTTTTGGAAGACTTTATTTTTAAATTGTACAGATGGGAGTGGTTTTAGCATCATGTGACTGTGATGTACCTATCTAAAGATTTCACTGTTTTATGTTGGTGTTCTGAAGAAGTTGGAAACAGTTCTGACGAAAGCGCTTAACTTTTATTAAAGTAGAGTTCTACAGTTTGTGGTCCGCTCGGTTTTATTGTTTCTTTTCCAAAACCTCCTCCATCTTTGCAGTCCCATGCTTAGTCCCATCTCTAGCTGTTTCCTGTCTACATGTCTTTCTCTAAAAGTGTACTGCACTTGCTTTACTTGTCGGTCAGAAGTTATTCGACATTCTGAAGAATGGGACCTACCCTATTAGTCAATCTAATAGTTAGCTGACTCTGCGGGAGGAAAAGGCAGGTCACTGAGGTCTGGGGTACAAACTGCCTTTAATCTCTGTTAGTGTATGACCCCTCCTTCCTACATACATGCATTATCACTTCACTGCTACTACAGAGCTGTCATGACCAGCATGTAGACACTGAATAGACTTGCTAGTTAAATATTCATGTGGGTGTAAATGGCTTGAGATGTACATCCTTAGACTGTATGAAGGGAGACATCTCAGAGCTCTCGGAAGATGTGTCCCAGGTTGGTATGAGCCTAGCATTGAGCAGCGTTTTACCTTCACAATGATGATGACACAATACGAACAGAAGATGACTAACTTTAATAATTGGCTTAGTTTCTGGTGTCTTTCAAAGGGGATGCAAGCATAGAAGGAGATGTTCAACATCCCATGCTGCTTTGCCAGGCATGGTCTGCACCTCTCCCCTCTAGGCTTTCAAAAATTATCTAAAATGTCCTCACCCAATGTGTCTTTTTTTTTAGGCAATGCGAAGCTAAAAGTACTATCGACATAGCAAATCAACACCAAAAAAATCTTAAGGTGTTACTTCTCAATTCTAGGAGACTAAACAAACCCTCCACTCCCTACAGTTTTTTTTTATTTCAGGGCATTATTGTCAGGCATAAAAAAGAAAATTATTTGGGATATCTGTTAGGACATATGGAGAATATTCCCTTATCCATTTTTTTTATTTTGAGGATTCTTATACTTTGCATCAAGTAACCTTTTAAAAACATTGTAGGGGTGAAAGGTTTTATGATTGTACATGAGGTTAGATAGTAATCTGCACACACCTTTTCTGTAATAATTTTAGCTTGTCAGCAAAAGAAACCTGTTCATAGCAGATGAAATTACATTAGCTCTTCAGCTGTCTGTGAAATGCTGCTTCCAGGCAAGACTCGTCTGGGACCTGGTAGCTATAGATTTTGTATTAAAGGACTTGAGATTTCTTTTCTTTTCTTGATAACAGTGTTGGAAATACTATCATAAAGCCATAATGCTCTCATGAGAAATGGGAACAGTTAAGATTGCTGTAACTGAGAAGAAATATGTTTCATATGAGCTTTTGGCATGAAATCAAACTGTACATCTAAATGAAAAAGAACTGTATTTACAAGAAGAAAGAAATGAGAACTGTGTGCATTCATTTTAGATGAAGAACAGAATATTAATATATTCATATTTATATGCATGCGTGTAAGCACATCTATTCATGCAGATATACATGTGTGTATGTATGAGACAGAGAGAGAGATGGAGATAGAAGCGTATAGCTGTTTCATTTTGTAAAGAAAGAATATTACAATGAGAGTGAGATGTCCTTTGTCTGTTTTCATAGAAGTTTAAATGAACTTAAGTCGCCTTTGCGAATTACCATTTGAAAAAATGCATAATACATTTTTATTCTTTACCAGGCTCTCAAGGGAGAACGCGGTGGTGTTGCGGTAGCGTTGTCGCCTCACAGACGCTGTCCGGTTCGATTCTCAGTTAGAGCGTCTTCTGCGTGGAGACATGTGTGAATGGGCGTACCTTCGTTGAAGGTTGTACGTCAGGGCTGGCAACTTGATAAATAAAAATCAGCTGCCAATCATTAGCGGACCGGAGTTCCGCTGTGGCGACCCCTAACCGGGAAAAGCCGAAAGACACACACACACCAGATTCTCAAGGGAGCAAGCAAGAAGAAGAAGATTTTGTTGTATACTTTGGTGATTTTAAGCAAGAGGGTTAATTTGCAGACCTTGTTAAAATTATGCCTGTTAAGTTCCCTGTCATGGTAAACAAATCTGGACCCTGTGGATTAAATACTTTGTCATCACTAGTGCAGACAGATCTAATGACCAGAACCATTCAACCATTTATCAAAATGCTTTCCTTGTTCATCAGTTGCAGCTGTAGGCTTCATGAATTGCTTGTACAACCCTACATGCTGATGCTGGGTACCAGATGTTGGAGGCATCATGAATTACTAGTTCATCCCTGCATGCTGATGTTGGGTACCAGGTGATATAGGTATCATGAATTGCTGGTACTTCCCTACAAGCTGATGCTAGGTACCAGGTGATGGAGGCATCATGAATTGCTGGGTCATCCCTACATATCGATGCTAGGTAACAGATGATGGAGGCATCATGAATTGTTGGTTCATCCCTACATGCCGATGCTGGGCACCAGATGATGTAAACATCGTGAATTGCTGGTTCATCCCTACATGCTGATGCTGGGTACCAGATGATGGCATCATTAATTGCTGGTATATCCATACATGCCGATGCTTGGTACCAGATAATGGAGACATCGAGAATTGCTGTTTCATCCCTGCATATGCCGATACTGGGTACCAGATGATGGAGGCATCATGAATTGCTGTTTCATCTCTACATATGCTGATGCTGAGTACCAGATGATAGAGTCTATATGAACTGCTGGTACATACCTACCTGCCGATGCTGGGTACCAGATGATGTAGGCATCATGAAGTGCTGGTTCCTCCCTCCGTGCTGATGCTGGTTACCAAATCATGTAGGCATCATGAATTGCTGGTTCGTCCATAATGCCGATGCTGGGTACCAGATGATGGATGCATCATGAATTGCTGGTTCATCCCTACGTGCTGATGCTGTGTATCAGATGATCCAGGGATGATGAAGTATTGCTAAATCCCTGCAAACTAATACCCTGTACATGATGCTTTACATACAGATATGGACAAAGAACATCAGGATATGAGAATGTTGAGGAGTAATGTATGTATTTCTGGAGAATACATGGACATCTATCCCTAGATTTATTTTTTGTGTAATGTAGTGGAAAATGTAATTAAGACAGACTCACACTTCTGCTAATGTAAAATAAACCAAAAATAAATAAATAAATGCAGGGAAACGGGTCACAGGAAGCACCAAATTTAATGCACAAAAATACTAAAAAACACCAGCATAAGCACTTTCATCCCTCAAATGAGACGTCATCCTGGTGCTGCTGTGAACCTGCTGCCTTACATTTGACAGGTTTTATGATAAACTGTAGTCAGAACATTTTTCAGTTTTACTTCTGTAAATTTTTTGTAACCTCTTGCTGTTTGACATTTTTTGTTTGTGGCATTGTGATTGTAAAGACTAGATTGTGTCTGTTGTCAACCTTTCCATTAAACTTTCATGTTACTGTTACAGTGGTGATGTAAAGAAATGCCATTAAGGAGCTAGGAACTCTGTAACTGTACCATTTTGGTGCAGGATGAACTTGTCTGTCATAGTGAAAGTGCTGGAGGTGCTTGGTGTAGGGGCACTGAAGACTTGACAGCTGTGATTGGTCAGTAGGATAGATTGAGATTGGTTAGGACAGAGTAAGGACGAGGACTTTACTGTTAAATAATGGGACAGAGAGCAGCATCGTAACATCTTTTCTTTCTTTTCTTCCCCTGCTCGTTCCCCGCACTCTCTCCTTACCTTTTTGATGGTCATTGATGTCTGCAGTTTCACAAGATGTGTACTGCTTTGTGGTGCAGATATTTGTCATGTGCCTGTATCTTTTCAGCTAATCAGGCTTTGTTATTTGGGCATACTACTAGCTTCCGCCAATAATTCTGCCTTTTGTGTATTAAGAGTAATGTCATTGGCTGTACATGGTTAAATAACTGATCAACAGATATGGTGCAAAGGTACTGCTTTGTTGCCCCTAATAACTGTTACTTTCAGGAATTACTTCATAACCAGTTATTTACTATTTTATTGACAATCACACATGGGGTAGCCCCCCCCCAGCAAATCTAACGGAGGCTACTGCAATCTGCTCTGAGTTTTACCCCCTCTTGCATGGCTAGGTGCATTGAGGCATCTGTACCAATCTGGTACGAGCATAATGGCAACTTTAGAACCAAAGCCATATGGCAAAAATATCACGTCACAGACTATAATAAAAAGAAAAAAGTCCCTAGCCATCACTAACAGATGTCTACTTCATCCTTATAAAAAAGATTTAAAACTGGTAAGCCTCAAAGTCTTTATGAGCATGTGGTTACAACTAACTCAAAAGTCAACCATAAGGTCTTTGGTTATATGAGGAAGCCAAGAAGTAACTAACAGTTCTGTATTGAACTTCTCCCCGATGGTACCAACTACTCTGACCCCAAGGACATTGCCAATATTCTTGTGGACAAAACCTGATCCAGTTTTACTCTACCTGTCTTTCTCCCTGCCCCTTCAATTCCCTGTCACACCCCCACAGATCAGTTTGGGTGAGTAATATTACTTCAGAGAGTCCTGACAAAATGCTTGGTGCCGGATGAGATGCATGAAGTCCCACTTAGCATAACCTCTCTCTCTGCTAGTTATGCTCCCAAGGTTTGGAGAATGGAAGTTGGTGATGTCTGGTGTAAAGCTGGTCCCTCTACTGACCCTAGGAATTATAGGCCTATCAGTCTCACTAGTATTTACAAGACTGTGGAACAAATTATAGCTGAACTAATAAACAATGATATAGGTGACCTTGTATCCCTGGACATATACCAGTTCATTTTTTATAAAAGACCACTTGTGTCTGCTTACTCTGATTAAGTTCTTTGAAAGGGTTACTGAGCTCATGGATGAGATGCATACACTCCATACTGCTTTTCTATACGTTACTAAGGCCCTTGAAACTATCCCCATGCTGGGATTGTTGACAATCTCTCCCAACTCAACATTAATCCCTAATCGTTTGCTAGATTTGTCACTGTTTGACAGAAACCTTAATGTTAAGGTTGAGGTATTTTCTCTAGAAACAGGAATGTCACCATTGGATTCCCACAGGGTGCTGTACTCTTTGGTATACATTTCTGCAACATCAAATGACTTTGGCTAACCACGTTTGTTGATGATTCTTAACTGGGGCCATTATCAAATCCCATTCTTAAACTCACCAGCAAAGTGTGGACCAAACACAAGCTTGGTGTGTTAATAATGGGCTTACCATCAACACCAAGAAATGTAGCATAGCTTACTTTGGTAAATCTAGCATCACTACTGTTTACCATATAGATAACATTCCACTTAAATTTGTCACGGTCATCAAGGACTTGGATGCATATGTTGGTAACAGACTACCCTATGACCACCAGTTCTCTATGATGGCTAGAAAATTCTTCTACCTTGCAAAACTTAGTTTGTGGTATCTCCTTAAGGTCCAAAGGAGTTCTTTATGTATTCCTTATTGTTCTCATAACTGAATATAATGAACTTTCTGATGTTTACCTCACCAAACACCTAAAATAGCTTGACAGACCTCACCATTTCCAAACCAAAATGATCTCAGGTCTATGTACCCAGAGTCATAAAGGCACCTAAGGGATAATCTCTGCTTAATTTTCTATGCTATGAATGATCCACTTTGAATTCCTTCACCTAAATAGAGCCAGCAGTAAAGCAAACACCCATTCTAGAGACCTAAGCCTGTACTGTCACATCAACATCAGATAGCATGAGAGATACTTAACCCAATGAATTCTCTCTTTCTGGAATAGTTTGCCCTAGCCTGTCAAGCAGAGTACTTCCCTAACAACCTTTGAAACCAGTCTGAATAACTGGATGGGTGGTTGCAAATTATTAGTAGAGATATTTGGAGAAGGCTTGCTTAGTGGGAGGAAACATGAGTCTCTCACCAGTATCAGATGATACGGTTGAGAATCTTGATGGTTCCCTTTGGCCAAAAGCTTAGCAAAAACCCCTGAACATACAAATGTATTAACTGTAGGGAATGAAATGACTCTACTTTATTGAAAACCGAGGCAATGGAGCAGTTTCTCTCTGGGATCATGAAAAACAGGATTTTTTTTCCATCAAGAGACAGTAATCTCGGTGCCTGTTTTATTGGTTAGTGGTGATATGAAGGCTCCATAGGACTTGATCCCTGCAGAAAAATAAGATTTAGTTAATAGTCGGAGAGAGTGCATTTATTGTCATATCTCAATGCTTTCTGTTTATTCCATTGCTTCTGAACAGGAGTCTCATATTTTAATTCAATCTGAGAGAATAAAGTTTAACATACAGCTCTCCTGTTTGCTTAGAAAGTGAATTTTTCATGATTGATTGTCTGGTCTGATTTTGTAACAGTGCTGTACCATCTGCGATGCTGGCAATCTATGTGCAGTATAGAGCTCATACTCTGGAGGAGCCAGCCTTGGTAATGGGATGAGTGACTTATGCTCAGTTCTTCTGTCTTTGGGGTAGGACTGTACGACAGCCTGTGTTGCAGTATTTATTCATATTAGTAGGTGGTTGTTATGCTGACTGTTATCATTTGAGTTTGGATGCATACAGACATTGGGGGAAGGGTGTGCTCGAGAATGCAGACTGATATTCCCTCTGTCTGTATTATATGCATTTATCCACTTGGAGGTAGATGAAAGATATGCTTCTTCATCACTGTGGGCTGAGGATAAAAACTTCTGACTCCATTATTCCCCATTGTGTTAATTTACAGACATTAGTATCACTTCTGCAGACAGTAGACTGAGCTAAGGAATGGTAGTCAAAAGTGCAAGGACTGTTCTGGCACAGTGGTGGGGTTAGCGGTCACCTGGATGAGATGAGCAGGAAGAAACTGATTGCTTCAGAACACAGGTGCTTACTATCCTATTGATTTGCCAGGATTTTAAGTATTTATTTTATTTATTGATTTATTTAACATTTGTTTACCGGGAAAGTCTGACTGTACACAAGTCCTTTTTCAGCAGATGCCCGGGGAGAAAAACTCCACGAGTAACAGTAAATGTTTATGCACACATTACATTAATCAATAAAGTAAACAAAATGTAGTATACATAAGAACATACAAATTTGTTACATCTTGACAATAAAACCTAGGCTTTGAACATAGCTAGTACTATTTGTAGGTATGACTTATGTCAAGATATAAGGTTAAGACAGGTCGGTAGGAACAAAGGATTAAACACCGGGTAGAAGTTGGATATGTTTTGGGTATACTGCGATGTATCAGAGCACTCATGAAGGGTTAGCACAGGAACATTGCCACTTATTTTTTAGATAAGCTTTAAGTGATGGCTTAAAGTGGTTAGTGGATGAGATTGAGAAAATGGAGTTAGAAAGGGTGTTCCATATATGAGATATATAGTTGGAAAATAAAGATTCTCCTGCAGTGTTCTTGGCCTTGGAGACTGAGTAAGTTCTTGTTAGAGCGAAGTGGTCTGCTGGAACTGTATGGAAGGATGAGATTTTGTAGTGCAAGAGTTCTAGTTGATTGTGTTACAATTTTGTGTGTTAGAGTTAGTTGTAAAGAATAATGTTGGGAAGCTCACGCCAGCCTAGTATCCTTAAAGCTGTACAATGATGTGTTCTACATGGGCAGTCAGATGCAAATTTAGCAATTTTATTATAACATGCTTCTAGCTTAGATAAGTCCGTTTTCCTTAGATTAGTTAAAATTGGTGAGCCATATAGTAGAGTGGAAAGCAGATGGGTTTGTTCTAATGTGATTTTGGCCATTGTGGTCAGGAACGTTTTGTGCCTATATAGACATCTAAGTTTCTTATGGACTTTTTTTTTATAGTTAGGGAGATATGCAAGTCAAATTTTAGGGTGCTGTCTATTTCCACTCCAAGAAGCTTTGTATGGGTTGTCGGGGAGATGACAGCATTGTCTTTAGCTATTATGTTAAATGGTGGGTATGAGATACATGTCTTGTTAGGTTGGAAGAGTAATAATTTAGTTTTGTTTGGGTCAGGATTAGACGGGCATTGGCTAACCATGTTTCAACAGAAGTGAAAGATTCTTGTGTTTGAGAATGAAGAGTTGATAGAGAAGTGGCAGCACAGATAAGTGTTGAATCATCTGCATACTGTATTATAGAACCATGTGGAGTAGCTGTGTGTAGATTATTAGTAAAGAGGGAGAAAAGGAGATGGCCTAAGATAGATCCTTGGGGGACAATAATGGATAAAGGAAGGCATGGAGATAGGTCACCTTGCCATAGAACAGATTGTTGATGGCCAGATAAATAGTTGTTAAACCAAGCTGTGGCAGATGGTGAGTAGGATAGTTCAGTATGTGCTCATCTATTAGTTTGGAATGGGAGACCATATCAAAAGCTTTTGATAGGTCTAGAAAAATGGCAGATACAAAGTTGTTGTTATTCCCGTGATGGTTTACGGTATTAGTGAAGGATAAGAGAGCTGTAGTGGTACTATGTGATGGGTGAAACCCATGCTGAGTGTTTGCAAGAAGATTATATTAGTAAGAATTTCATGACCTGGAGATGAGTACACCTTTCGAGTAGCTTAGAAAGAGGTGAAAGAATAGCAGTTGGCCAATAGTTTGTCAGTTCTGTGGAAGGTCCTCCTTTATGAAGTGGGATTACACGGGAAATGTTCCACAGTTGAGGGACCTTGTTTTCGAGAATGGATCTATTTATAATGTTGATACTTCGAAGGCTATAGATTCGGCTGCAATTTTGAGGTATTCACTGGGTTAGTTATCTATGGCAAGTGTAGTATGTTTTAGTTTCTGGAGTAGTTTTTTACAGTGGCTGTAGGAACTGGGGAGAAAGAGAATGAGGCATTGCTAGTTGTAGACTTGGCTGGTTTGGTATCAGGAGTAGGAGTTTGCTGTTTGGAAAGGGCAATTATAGATAAATGTTTGTTAAAAATGGTAGCTATACTATCAGAATTGTTGTGGATGTTTGGCGTTAGTGTAGTAGAGTTTCCTGGGTGAAGGATTGAGTTTATAGATGACCAGAGTTTATGAGGGTTTTTTGATATGTGTTTTGAATGTTATGATATAAATTTATTTTATCCTGTTTTATTTGTTTTTTTTTTGCCTTATTTCTACGTTCTTGATACTGTTGTTTAGAAACTACTGTGTTAGTCTTATGCCATAGTTCCCAGGCTTTATCTCTAGTTTTCAGAAGGGCCCTAGTGTCTCTGCTTAGCCAGGGGGCATAGTTTGATTTTATTCTGATGGTTCTGACAGGGGCATGTGCATTTAATTATCTAAGAAAGATTTATTAAAGTGGTTCACTGCATCATCTAGGTCAAGGTATTTGAGTGGAGTCCAATTGCACCTTTGTAGGTCAGCTAGGAAGTTGTCAAGATTAAAGTTATGTTTTTTTCTGAGTTGTTTAAACATAGTAGGTTTTGGTGGGAATATGTGTTGTCGTATAAGAAATGTGGGTACGTGGTTGTTCAGACCATCAGGAAGGCAACCTGATTGGAATGAGTGAGACGGGTTATTTAATAATATCCAATCCAAAGGGATTGTTTTTTACTAGCTTTATCTATTCGGTTAGTTCTTGAGTAGTTTGTGTAAAATCATGCAAGTTTGTGATGGATGGGGTGATCTGTATCACATGCAAACCAGTCTAAATTAAAATCACCCAGTATGAATGTCTCCTGACTAAGGGTACTACTTGCCCAGTGCAATAGACATTCTATAACGGGGTCATTATTGCCAGGTGGGATATAGCGCCAATTATATTAAGCGTTTTTCTTGAATTTATAGTTAGTGTGGTATAGATTTCTGCACTGTCCAGTTGTGGGGTTTTGCATTAAAGGAAAGTTAGTGAGCTGGTCTTTAAAGAGGACAGCAACTCCACCTCCTCTTTTGTTGAGTCTATCCACCCGTGGTATGGAGTAACCTGGGGGTAGTATTTCATTATCTTTTGTACTTGGTTTTAACCATGTTTCAGTGATTATGACTTTCTCTGGGGAGTATGTAGCTAGAGTGGCATGGAGGATGTTCAGTGTGTTGGCTGTACTTCTAATATTAATGCTCATTAGCAATAGGTCTGATTTTTTTCTGTTTAGGATTGGATGTGTGGGGGTGTTGAGACTAGAGTGATTAGATGGGCTGGTGTTATCTTAGAGTGGTCCAGGGTTTGGATGGATGTCACCACTAAGCAGTAGCAATGTTGGTAAGTAGTTTCAATCGTTTGATAAGTTCATTGTTGAATAACTGAAGATTATAGTGACTATCTTTAGTAGGTATTAATTTAAATGGAAAATATTGGAGGTTAGTAATATTGACAAGTGTAGGACTGATGGTGAGATATGTACATGGGGTAGTATGGTAAGATGGATTTGTGGTGTGATGAAAAGTGGGTGTCTGGAATGTGCTGTGGTGATAAGTAGCGAGGTGAGATAGTAATATGAGTGTAGTAAGAAGTGATAGGTGAAGTACTATACAGCATTGCATTTCCATAGTAATTATTTCCCCATATACTGTGCAATACAAATATCCAAAGATGGGCCGAACAAGTATATGTTGGGGTAGTTAAATATTTTTCCTATCCATGAAGACCAATGGTGCTAAACTGGGGGTGAATTTGCAGCTACCAATCTATTTGTCCAAATTAATGTTTGAATAGAGTAAGAGAGGGACTTGTTTTATTCAGAGAGGAACATGGTTCCACAGAAGTGACATTTTCTGTGATAAATATCTATCCCTCAAGCATGTTCTGCTAATTTTGCAGAAGAAATTAAGGAGTCTTGAGAAAGTACTTATGATGCCCATTGTATCATAAACTAATGTGAATTTGTAATAGGTCTTGTAGAATAGTGTCTGAAGCTCTATACACAAGCTAGAGGTCACCTCTCAGTAGCCTGAATGATACAGAGAAGACATTTGTAACAAGCGTTTGGACAAATTCATAGGTGAATACTTGGCTAACTGTGCAGAAGGGCCATTTTAGCCTAGCCAATAACCAAAGGTCAAAATCAAACATGGTCCCCTGTGTCTGCTAGGTGAAGGTTTTTTACTATTAAGTCAAACCCTGCCCCAACAAATGCACCCAACAGGATTCAAACCCATGCAGAACTCAGTCATAGTCTGCCAGACAGAGTATCAATCAGGTATGCCATTGCATCTCACAGCTCGAGTAATACTGAAAGGAGCATTATGCACAACGACTGGCCGAATGAGTGCCAAGTACAATGGAACAAGTATGTCCCTGGATCTGGATGTCATATCTTTAGTTATAAGCTGTGAAATAAAAACAGATTTTGTTACAACACTGGATACATTGTGATCAAAGGCAGCTCATTGTCAACATACTGTAGGTTCCCAGATCTCCCACTACAGGATCAGTTTTAAGGGGGGTGTTGACCATGTCATAGTTAAAAGGGGAGTCAAGCTTTCTGAAATATATGATTATACTTTTCTTGGCACTTAATTTTAATCCTTGTTTTTTAAACTAATCAGTGGTTTAGGACAGGCACTCTTTTAGGGTCCCGGTGTCCTTTGGCGAGTTTATCATGCAAACTTGTTGAGCTACAAACTCTTAACGTTAACTTTGACCTTTGAAAAATGAATGAGAAAGAGGAGTGGCACAAGGGCTTGACCGTGAAATAGGTCTTTCTCTCCTGTGTCCTATTTGTGAGCCAGTTTGCTACATGTTGAGTTACATATGGGTTAACATTTAGCTGGGAGAGTTTATCTGTGATGCCTGAGTGGGCAATGGTGTCAAATGCCTTTGCGAGGTCCAGATGTGCAGAGTGCATTGACTTGCTTTCGTCCTTTGCCTTAGTAACTTTTCTTATAGAAGTTTACCAGATTAATTTGGCAGGACCTGCTCTTGATGAATCCAAAATAGTTTTGAGCTAAGACTCTGTAGGTTATCTGTATTCCTGTTTATTAATTTCATAATGATCCTTTCTGTAGCCTTACAGATGAGACTGGTCAGACTTATGGTGTCTGTAATAACCTGGGACCATTGAAACCACATTGTTGTGCAAGAAAATGACTGTTGTCCTCCATTCCTAGCCTCTGTAGGAGGTCTGAAACATCATCTATTATATTAGGCTAACTAGCAGGCAGACTGATATGTTATACGGCCCCATAGCTGCAGTGTGTCTGACCTTAGATAGTCCCTCAAAAATTTGTTCTTAGGAGATTTGGTGGGGTGTAGATGACTGTATTTGCTGTTTGAATGTTGGGGGGGGGGGGGTAAAGTTAGAGCTGTGTTTGTCCGCTAGTAGATTTGCTATGTCCTCTGGGTCTGAGTATGTGAAATCATTTGCTATTAACTCGTAGCAGCGCTGGGGATTTTATCTGAGATTTCTAACATAGAGGCTGCTGTGTGGTTATCTTTTGCCTGGTTGCCTATTTATACCTCATATCTGACCTTAGTTGATTTGCTCACGATCCAGAGTTCTTTGTTTTCATTTCACAAGAGTGTTTTTAGCTTCATGAGAGTTGAATTTATTTTTTGCGTGCAATCTTTTTTTTTCTTTTATTATAGAGCCTGTTTATATTAGGATTCCAGCAAAGGAGATTTATTTTTGAATTTGGCATTGTGGTGATACAGCGGTAGCATTGTTGCCTCACAGCAAGAGGTTCTCCTGTTCGATTCTCGGCTGGAGTGCATTCTGTGTGGAGTTTGCATGTCCTCCCCGCGGTTGAGTGGCCTCCGAAAGACATGCGTGAATGAGCGTGCCTTCGCTGAAGGTTGGGCACCATAAAAATAGACTGCCAGTCATTAACGGACCGGAGTTCCACTATGGCGACCCCTAACCGGGAAAAGCTGAGAAGACAAACAATTTGTTTCTGAGGGGAATGGGTGCTTCTTTGCAACTATTTACATACACATAAAATTTGGCAGTAAAACATTCTTATAAGCAGTGGAATCATCAAGGGAGAAGGGAGTTTTGAATTTAGCCAGGTAATCAAGTTCAAAGATTCAATGCAGCTTTGTCATTTAGGAAACACAAATGCTACCTAAATGAAATTTTGAGTGTCAGCTGTTTTACAGGAGAAAACAAACACAAAAAGACAAGGCATGATGGGTATCAACGAATAAACAATAACTATAGCACAAAAGTAAATATCTAGGTAGTTGACGCACATGCTTGTACACTATTTATATACATTGGACGACACTGACTGTACTAGATAATTAACACATGAAAAGAAAAGTGCACTATACACAGAGGTGAGACTGGGGGATATTGCACATAATGGGTGGTATTGGGTGATACTGCACATAAGGGAGTAACTGGAATTGCACTTGAATGTGAATGTATTAATTTTAGTTATGCAATAAATAAATAGAATTACCGTATGGAAAAAAAGAAAAAGAATGAGAGCGTAACAATCTGTTATAGTTTTGATACGTCCAGATTTACGTCTGCATTAATGAGTCTTATTGCAGTAGGATTAAAACTGTTCATGAATCTGGAGGGTCCTGCAGCAGACACTCCATAACCTTCTACCAGAAGCAAGTTTAGTGAACCAACCATACACTGGATGAGAAGTGTCGCTCAGTATTTTGCAGGACCTCTTTTTACATCTCATTTCCTGTAAGGTAGGAAGACTAGTGCCCACTATCTTTTCTGCTGTTCTTATTATTCTTTGCAGCTTCTCCCTTTCATCCATTGTGCTGTTACCGAAGCATATAGTGTAGATACTGGTGATAGATAATGCTCTTGATGGCTCCTCTGTAGAAGGCATTTAGAGCATTCAGAGAGAGCTTTGCTTTTCTCAGCGTTCTTAGGAAGTGTAGTCACTGGTGGGCTTTTTTTAATTAGCTGGCCTGTGTTTGTACTCCAGGAAAGATCCTCTGATATATGTACCCCCAGAAACTTTGTAGTTCTTCACCGTTGATCCTGAGAGGCTCTCAGTTTAAGTAGATTAGCGTTCACATAACATCTGAATACCAAAGTATGCATTTGTGGATGCGTCAGGTTTCAATCTTAACATGAATGTAACTAACTTCTGGTCAGATTTCACCAGGGAGGATGTTGCAGTTGCTGGGAGCAGAGCTGCCCTATATTGGTAAGGACCAAGCCAGGATTTTATCACCCCTGGTCCAGAGAGTTTGTATTGATGAAGTCTTGACATTTCTGGGCATAAGTGTTTGAGGATGTATAGTGTGTGTGTGTGTGTGTGTGTGTACTTGTACGATACATATGCATATATGTGTGTGTGTGTGTGTGTGTGTGTGTGTGTGTATGTATATATATATATATATATATATATATATATATATATATATGTGTGTATATATATATATATATATATATATATATACATATATATATATATATATATATATATATATATATATATATATATATATATATATATATATATATATATATATACACGTGTGTGTGTATATATATATATATATATATATATATATATATATATATATATATATATATATATATATAGATATGTATGTGTGTGTGTGTGTATATATATATATATATATATACATATATATATATATATATATATATATATCTTTGTATGTATTTATACATTGACACATAATATAGGTTACATTTACTTAATCATTGTTCACCTACCTGTAACTCATTGCAGACAGCTGAGCATTTTTCTATATATTCTAGTGTTAGATACTCAAATATGTAAACTGCAAATGAAAATGTACTTTTTCTAAGACTGTGACACTTCAGATGCATTAAACTTGTAAACTGCCAGTGAGGAGGCAGAGCCACCACATTGAGAGTACAGGGGGGCTTGTCCCTCACCAAATTTTTTTTTTTTTTAAACCCGCTGGTGATTGAGAGTATACCATAACCTGAGTGATTGGCAGTGAGTTGGTGAGACTCAAATAGTATGTGTTCAAGTTAGTGTATCCATACAATAAACGTATGTGTAACGCACACTGTGGCATAGTGACTGCTGATCCTGTGAAACACACTGCTTGTAATGGTGCTGTATCTGCTGTTTGTATGCCAGTCTAGGTTGCTTTTACTAAAGAGTAGAGCAGGCAGACAAAGGCTGTCTATGACAAATGATGATGAGCAGGTGCTTCTGGGGTAAATTACGACCACTACCTGTTGCAAAGATCAGACTCTTGACCTCTGGGTCTAAAAATTGTTCTGAAAAGGAGTTTTCCAGGAGCTGTGTGAAGAAGGTGGTGTGGAAGGTGTCTCTGGAACATGGAAAGGGATGGAAGTGGTTGTTCTATAAAGGAGAAGCTAATGGAATTAACCCTGCCTTATATGGTAACAGGGCTTGAAGTATTGGTATTTGTAAGTATTAGTTGATTATTGACCAGGATGGAGACAAAATGTATATTAAGGAATACTGAAACTGTGCTCTGTGAGAGGATGCCACATTAAGGGCACCTTTGGATAAGCATTTGTCAGTGCAGTAATGGGTCATATTTATTTTGCGTTCCATTTTGAATTTTCCTTCTACATAAATCTCAGTTTAAACTGAAAAGCTGATGCCAGAGATTGTTTCTATTACTTAGAAACACTGCAAATTATTACAGCTCATTTCTGTTTGCTCAAGCTTGGGTGTTCTTTTTTGCTTCTAATTTACTTGCTTCATTAACTTGGTATTAACTCAATACAGTTATCTAAACAACACAAAATTTAACTTTGCGTGTTGAAAATTGAGTTTAAACAAAATATATGGCTATCCTGGGAAATGCTTTGCCTACAACTGTGCTGGTTTTGTTTATAATTCAGTTGTTTGCCTGAAATAAAGGAGAAAGATGATTGGCAGCTGAGGATTTCTTAAATCTATTTTTAAAGCGGATTGGTTAATTGAATTATGCCTTTATATCTCAGCACCTTGCAAATGTTAAACAAATGCCTTCTGATCTCAAGGAAAGGCGTATTTTATGATCTAAAAGCAGCTGATAGTTTCACTTTGGATTGCAAGTTTGAAGCAATAGGAGTTGTTCATATCACTGTACTTTGCACATTACGTATCCATTTGCGAACATTACAGTTGCTGTGAGGCTTCTGGATTTATTGATTATATATTCATCCACCCACAACCCCATTTTCCCATTTTTGCACATGGGGTCAGGATGTCACTTCAATAGTGACTACCATCTAGATCCACGGTTTACACTGCTGGATGGCTAGCCCTGTTGTGGTGTTTATTGAAGATATATATAATGTGTGTTTGTCTGTGTGTGTATGTATAATATATATATATATACACATACATGTGTGTGTATGTGTGTATGTATATATATATATATATATATATATATATATATATATATATATATATATTTATATAATGTGTGTGTGTATATATATATATATATATATATATATATATATGTGTGTGTGTGTGTATTTATATGCCTGCAGTTAATTTGTTAGTCACTTTTACCAACAAAGGGAACAGATGGTGTGTGCGAGTGTGTTTGAGTGAGAGAAATTGTGTTTAACTCCAAAAATACTGATGCCTTAAATATTCACTCCCTGTGGTGTGAGAGGTTTGCTTGCATGATGGTACTTTTTAATGCAATGCTTAATTTTTCAGACATACCAAAAGGTTCAGCTTTAGCGGTAGGAGTGTGTGCAGTTGTTCACAGTTTTAGAGTTTGAGTAAAGTGACAGATCTCTCATTGTGTGTATGGGCGTGTGTGCGCGTGAGTATCTTGTGTAGTGGCACTGTTATGGAAAGAATTTTTCATAAAGTAATGTATAGGATTGGGGTTAGAAGTAGTAGCAGGGCTTGGGCTATGACTAGCACTCATAACTATGGTCGTACAGGGATCTTGTTATATAGTGTGTGTGTGTGTGTGTGTGTGTGTGTGTGTGTGTGTATATGCTGTATGCCATTGCAATCATCTGACAATAAACTTATCCCAAGAACCTGTCTTCCCGTTCTTTACTATAGCTGCTTATTTCTTATTTATTTTTATTATTTATCTTTTATTTCAGCAGTAGCTGTATCAGATTTCAGTTTTCACCTCTTAGTTATTGCTTTTTTGTCACGGCTCTTGTTTTGCCAAATTCATTAATGTATTGCATTGTAAAAGCATCAGTGACTTAGAAGGCATCACTACTTTACCTTGCATTTTAACTAACAGTACTAGCAGCTCTATTTCAGCATCAGTGACTTGGAAGGCATCACTACTTTACCTTGTATTTTAACTAACAGTACTAGCAGCTCTATTTCAGCATCAGTGACTTGGAAGGCATCACTACTTTACCTTGCATTTTAACTAACAGTACTAGCAGCTCTATTTCAGCATCAGTGACTTGGAAGGCATCACTACTTTACCTTGCATTTTAACTAACAGTACTAGCAGCTCTATTTCAGCATCAGTGACTTAGAAGGCATCACTACTTTACCTTGCATTTTAACTAACAGCACTAGCAGCTCTATTTCAGCATCAGTGACTTAGAAGGCATCATTACTTTACCTTGCATTTTAACTAACAGCACTAGCAGCTCTATTTCATAACTTAGTAAGCAGTCGCATGAAGAAAACATGTACACCATGTCCCATATGCCCCTGTGTTACAACACCAACAGTTTGAGTCAACCCAAGAGGACAGTCTTCATATCCTTGCTGGAGTGCAAAAAACAAAACAAACAAAAAAAAAAGTGTGTAGATACTTGAAAGCAAACGTTCTAGATTTCCTACGTTAAGTGCATTACCTTGACATCTGACGTAAGTATGCCCATCTTTTATCATCACCGTCATTTTCTTTATTCTTGACTCGTATTTGCTTCTTTTTCACTACCTTATTTTTCACTTCCCTAAGCACTCTAAACTGTGCTCTGTTCTCTAGTGTGTTATCAATCTACTGATCACTCCTAGCTTCCAGTAATAATGATATTAGTATAGTTGGTGTAGTCTTCAATAAATCACTGAAACCCATAGTTCTTACAGTATTTAATGCCCTTCGTACTCCAAATGCAAAGTGCTTTTTAAAACTAGTCTGTCCCCAGTACTGAGTTAATTTTCTAAATTAAATTTACCAAACTTACAATGTTTTAAACTATTCAGAAAGGTATCGGGAATTGTCATTATATTATTTTCTTTACAGGCTGTTTAATGCTGACCTGTACCAGGTCTGTAAGGTTCTGAAGGAAGCTCTACTCTTAGTATAACCAGACTCCTTACTATATTATAAGCCTAGCACTTGTTCTCAGTACTTCTCTACTAAGTAAGCACTCTCGTACTAAGTAAAGCACTACATCTACTTACCACCCCTGTGAATATCCACTTCCCTTAAAGGTACAGCACTCCCTTATACAGTTCTAGCATGTCGAGTGGTAGATTACTGGCGTCTCCGGTTCAGCTGGTCAATCTGGATATCTTGAGACAATGCTACAATTGTCTCATGTACACAGACAACCCTCTCCTCCTCCCAACAAACACAAATACATGTGAGAGATGCAACTATATAGCCAAACTGGAGGCTGAACTCTCAACTCAGGGCTGGCATGACCAGACAGGAGGAGATGGCAACCACACACACAACAATCCCAGTCCCACATAGACCTACCACAACTGCAAACCAAACACATAAAAACACAAAGACATACTCGGAGGCTCTAATAAAAAACTTACCAAAACAACAGAGGCTCCCAAAGCAGACACCCAAAAATCTACCACCTCAAAACAAAATACAGGCAACACATACTTCAATAAATCAGTGTGTCAACCAATCACAGCCCTTAAGGCCAAACACCTTGCCTGATACACTAGTAATAGGTGACTCTATAGTCAGACACACTGATGTCCAGCTGACCAGGCTGAACAAGGAGAAGGTGACTGTGAGCTGTCTATCGGGAGCTAGGATCCGCCACATAACACACGCACTCAAGTCACTCCAAAGCAAGTACAAATATGACTCCGTCATTGTCCATGCTGGTGTGAATGACCTGAGACGTACCTCCCTGGACTACATGAAAAGAGACATAGAGGAGCTCTCCGATTATGTAGCCCAGGCTGGTATGACCCTGACGCTGAGCAGCATCTTGCCCTCACCAAGAATGATACCACAATACAAAGACAAGATGATCAGCTTTAACAATTGGCTCAAGTACTGGTGTCATTCTAAGGGGATGCAATGTCTGTCTGCCTGGGATGACATGTTGGACAAGCCACGCTGCTTCGCAAGGGATGGCTTACACCTGTCACCTCTGGGCTTCCGGATATTGGCTAAGGCTCTTGCCATCCCCATAGTGCCTTTTTTAGGCAAGGCTCAAAAGACAAATCCACCTCCTTAGAAAACAATAATGGAAAAAAACTAAGGGCAATGCTGCTCAACGCCAGAAGTCTAAATCTCAAGATGCAGGCACTTGATGCACTCCTCAGCATGGAGAACATTGACGTCTGTGCAGTAACTGAAACCTGGTTCAAGGCTCCTGAGAGCACCCCAGCGTTACCAGGCTATAATGCTTTTCGCCCCAAAACCCGGGCGAACCACAAAGGGAGGGGGAGTGTCCATATTTATCAAGGACACCCACACCTCCAGGTTAGTAGCAACACATGAAGCATCAGAGACCATACAGATGCAACTAACCATAGGCAAAACTGCTATACAACTGGTAGCATGTTACAGACCACCCTCCCAATCTCAAGAACTCCACTCAGCCTTCCTGAAGACACTGGAGGATATGAATGTATCACAAAATACCATCATACTGGGAGACATCAACTACCCAAACATAGATTGGGTACATTATTCTAGCCCTAATACCCTAGCCCAAAGGTTCCTGGAATTCATAAATTCAAATGCACTGGAACAATTAGTCACCTCTCCCACTAGGAGATAATATACTAGACCTGATCATCACAAACATGGGGACAAAATGCTCCACACGGAAGTATACCCCTCACTAGTGAGATCTGACCACAAACTAATCACCCTGGATATACATATCCCACCTCCACCCCCAGCACAAAAGACCACAGTGAAAAACTTCTCAAAAGCAGACTTCACTCTTCTTAAGACTGAGATGGTATCCTTTAAGCCCACTGTGCCAGTGGATACCACATCCCACAATGCCGAATCCTTCACAAATGCTTTCTATGGGCATCTCCAAGAATGCATGGATCATGCAATCCCAAACAAATCCAAGTCCCTCTCCACCAAAGGGAAGCGTCCTGTCTGGTGGACCTCAGCCATAAACAAATTGTATAACAAAAGAAGGAAGTTACTGCACGTCAGAGCAAAATCCCATGAAGGGAAGACATGTCTGATCAACATTAGCAAAAAAACTACGTTCTCTCATAAAAACATCCAAGGCCAACTTTGAGAGAAAAATCACTAAGGACACGGAAGATAACCACAAAGCCTTCTTCAGCTATGTTAGAAACCTGGGCGGAAACCCTCAGATATGCTCAGAGTTGGTTCACAACAATAAAAAATACACTGAACCCACAGATATTGCCAACATTCTGGCTGACAGGTTCAGTGCAAATTTCTCCCCTCCTTCACCCCCAAAATAAGAAATACTTATCCCAGCTGAATGTAATCTCCCTGTCATCTCAGATGTCCAAGTGAGAACCGCCCTAAACAAAGCAAAAAACACAGCATCAATGGGACCTGACGGTATCCCGGGTTGCGTGTTACGTGAACTCCAAGAGGAGCTAAACCCACACATAAAAATGCTATTTAACCTTAGCCTTACTTGGGATATGTACCTGAACACTGGCATACAGCAACAGTGGTCCCACTCCACAAGGTGCCTCTACAGACCCTGGAAACTACAAGCTTAACCAGCCTGGTCTGCAAAGCTATGGAAAGAATCATTATGGAACTCATGAACAGAGACATAGGGGACCTACAGACACTTGACCCCACCCAGTTCGGGCAGATCCTGCCTTTTAAACCTGGTTGACTTTTTCGAAACAGTCACTAGAACCATTGATGAGGGCAAAGCAGTCCATACAGCATACCTGGACTTGGCTAAGGCCTTCGACACAATACCCCACTCAGGCATCATAGATAAGCTCAACAGCTTAAATATAAACCCTTATGTCACTAGATGGGTTGCAAACTGGCTAAAGGACAGAACCCATAAAGTTAAAATCGCTGGAGCAATGTCAGACTCAAAGCCAGTCACAAGTGATGTCCCACAGGGATCTGTCCTGGGACCCCTCTTGTTCGGCATTTATTTCTCAGATGTTAAAGCAAACACGGGAGGGCTGTGGCTGACGAAGTTCGCAGATGACTGCAAACTAGGCGCCATAGTCGATACACCAGCAGACACACACATCCTACAAAAAGGCCTCACAGAAACAGACAACTGGTGCCGGAGTCATGGCCTTAAACTAAATGCCAAAAAATGTATAATCATCCCCTTTGGGAAAAACAGAGTACCCACAAATTATCACATAGACAACAACCCACTGAGTACTGAAAAAGTAATCAGAGACCTAGGGACCCAAGTCGAAAGCGACCTCTCATTTGATACCCACGTTGCCAAAGTGGTTAGAAAAACATTCTACCTTGCACACCTCATCATGAAGGGATTCACATCCAGATCCAAGGATGTCATTGTACCCCTATATTCCTCCCTCATCAGACCCATGATTGAGTACAATGCCCCATTTGGTATGTACCTCACCCGGCATTTGCAACAGCTGGAGAGACCACAAAAGTACCTCACCAAGAGGATCAAGGGTCTCCAACATATGTCTTATTCTGCCAGACTAAAGAAACTTCAGCTCTATTCAGTATCATACCGCCTGCTCAGAGGTGATCTCTGCCTGACGACAAGGCCATGTCCAATCAGGATCTGATGGACATGCTCCACCTCAAAAATCCAAGTCCATCAGGACCACGAGAGCTAAAGACTTAAACCTTGGCACAAGTATGAATAGGACATGCTGGAGGGATAGATTCATAACCCAGAGGCTTCCCATGCTTTGGAACAAGATCCCAGTTCGTATTAGGCAGAGCCCCTCACTGACTCTCTTCAAGAGAAATCTTGATGAGTGGATGGGAGATCGTAAGTTTACCCCAGGGGTCACATCTGTGTCGCTGCTAGACAGGGGCACAGTAAACTAATTCTATTATAAAGGGGGACCTTCATTGTGTCACTACTAGACACAGTATTCTCAATTTATTCTGTACATTTTTGTACCATTTCATGGGGTGGCAAATGCCACATCACTATGGCTTGGCTTACAAATGCCCCAGGGCAGATAGCCTAGTACTATACTATGAAACTATGAAACAGTCCTGTTTCAAAGTTAATGCCTGCATTGCATATCTGGGGAGAGCGAACAGTACACACCTGTCAGCCTAATCTTAAAAATAAATATTGGTAACAGAAAAAAAAAACACCTTCCAAGATAATGAAACGATCTTCCTCTTACAATCAGAAGCGTTATATACTTTATTTAAAAGTAATTATGGGAATCTTAATGATTTATCACATCTGAACTTAACTGTGGATGCAGTTTATCAAAGTGATGACTTTGTAAAAGCTGTGTTTCTCTCTTTCTCCTAGATTATGCAACCTGGAGTTTTGTTTATATAAATGTATTTTGTTTTATTTTAATTAGTAGTCTGACTGGGCATAGGTCCCTTTTCAGCATACAATAAAAAACAAGAGATATTGTGGATCACCTGTGATAGTACATATGTCTTTGATGCTTGAAGAGCAGATGCTGTGGGTTCTATTCCCATTCCATGTGACTGGATTAATTAACTTATCAGCTAGTGTAACTGGTTAATGCTGGTGTTTCCTGAGTCAGAGGTGCATGGTTTGAAGCCTTTATGGGCAATATGTAAATGTTGTGCTTTTTGTGGGTTATTCCTGCTTAAAATATAAGGCCTAAAACCCTTCTTGGAATGTATGGCTAGGCTTCTAAAGATCCTCACAGACCAATATCATAAGTATCTAGGAACCTATTAGGGCACATTAGTACAATTGTTTAAAAAAGCTGCAACTGAGAATCAGAATGACATAATAGCATCATAGTTTATAGCATTATTAAAGACATACATGAAAGAGGCACACTTACCAGTCTATGCACAGTGTTGTTTAATATAGCAGAAAGCCATTTTAAAATATGGTCATATGACATGTACAGTGGATATAAAAAGTTTACACACCCCTGTTTAAATGCCAGGTTTTTGTGATATAAAACAATGAGACCACAATAAATCATTTCAAAACTTTTCCCACCTTTAATGTGACCTATAACCTGTACAATTCATTTGAAAAACAAACCAGTCTGTTAGGGGAAAAAATATAAAAAAAACGTAAAATACGCTGGTTGCATAAGCATGCACACCCTTAAACTAATACTTTGTTGTGTGTGCACACCCTTAAACTAATACTTTGTTGAAGCACCTTTTGATTTAATTACAGCATTCAGTCTTGGTGCTGCGGTAGCGTTGTCGACTCACAGTAAGACGTTCTCCCGTTCGATTTTCAGCTAGAGCGTCTTCTGTGTGGAAACATGCGTGAATGGGCGTACTTTCATCAAAGGTTGTGCATCAGAGCTGGCAACTCGGCACGTAAAAATCTACTGCCAATCATTAGCGGACCGGAGTTCCGCTGTGGCGACCCCTAACCGGGAAAAGCCGAAAGACAGCATTCAGTCTTCTTGGGTAGGAGTCTATCAGCATGGCACATTTTGACTTGGCAATATTTGCCCACTCTTCCTTGCAAAAGCCCTCCAAATTTGTCAGATTGCGAGGGCATCTCTTGTGCACAGCCCTCTTCAGGTCACCCAACAAATTTTCTGTTGGCTTTAGGTCTGGGTTCTGGCTGGGCCATTCCAAAACTTTAATTTTCTTCTAGTGAAGCCATTCTTTTGTTGATTTGGATGTATGCTTGGGGTCATTGTCGTGTTGAAAGGTGAAATTCCTCATCTTCAGCTTTCTAGCAGATGCCTGAAGGTTTTGAGCCAAAAGTGACTGGTATTTGGAACTGTTAATAATTCCCTCCACCTTGACTGAAGCCCCAGTTCCAGCTGAAGAAAAGCAACCCTAAAGCATGATAATGCCACCAGCATGCTTCACTGTGGGGATGGTTTTTGTTTGGTAATGCGAAGTGTTGGTTTTGCGTCAAACGTACCGTTTGGAATTGTGGCCAAAAAGTTCAACCTTGATCTCAACAAACCATAACACATTTTCCCACATGCTTTTGGGAGACTTCATGTATTCTTTTGCAAATTTTAGCCAGGCCTGGATGTTTTTCTGTGTAAGAAAAGGCTTCCATCTTGCAACCCTACCCCATAGTCCGGACATATGGAGAATACGGGAGATTGTTGTCACATGTAATACACAACCAGTACTTGCCAGAAATTCCTGCAGCTCCTTCAGTGTTGCTGTAGGTCTCTTGGCAGCCTCCCTGACCAGTTTTCATCTTCTCTTTTCATCAATTTTGGAGGGAGGTCCAGTTCTTTGCAACGTCACTGTTGTCTCATATTTTCTCCACTTTTTGATGATTGTCTTCACTGTGTTCCATGGTATATCCAATGCTGTGGAAATTTTTTTGTACCCTTCTCCTGATTGATACCTTTCAACAATGAGATCCCTTTTATGCTTTGTAAGCTTTCTGCAAACAATGGCTTTTGCTGTAGCAGGCAACTGAGTAAATGTCAGAAAAATCCTAATAGGATATCTGAACTTTATTTGGGGTTAATCAAAGTCTCTTTAATTGATGGCAAGTGTGTACCCAAGACAACTGAATGCTGTAATTAAATCAAAAGGGGCTTCAACAAAGTATTAGTTTAAGGGTGAGCACACCCAACAAAGTATTAGTTTAAGGGTGTGCACACTATTGCAACCAGCGTATTGTACTTTTTTTTATATTTTTAATATTTTTCCCCCTAACAGATTTGTTTGTTTTTCAAATGAATTGTACAGGTTAAGGTCACATTAAAGGTGGGAAACGTTTTGAAATGATTTATTGTGGTCTCATTTTTTTATATCCCAAAAACCTGGCATTTTAACAGGGGTGTGTAAACTTTTTATATCCACTGTATTTGTAAAATCACATACTAACATTACTATCTGCATGTTGCTGAAAAGGAGATACTTTTAGGCTGGAGCTGCAAATAGATTTAGATAGGAGATACGTAGTAAATGGAGAATTTTTAAATGTATTGTTTGCATTCTGAAACATCTTTGTTTTATCACATTAAAGTTGCACGTGATTTTGCAGAAAATGAAGGTTATAGTGTTTTCTCTCATTCTTGTAACTTGCTTAAGAATGTTTATAGTTCTTTTTAGATGACTGCTTGTGGGTATAGAGCTCATGCCCAGTTACAAATACAGAATAAAGTGAGTCGCCAAAGTGATTGTTGGGCTTTTGTGTATGTATGTTGTGTCACTTTGCATGCCCTACCTGACTATTTTCAGCACCCTTCCTTGAGCCAGTGTGCCCAGTCACTTGAGTCACTGTCTATTGGGACCTTCCATCATTAAGGCCACCATTAGGGGTTTTCTGGTTATTGGTTTCAATTCTTATACCCAGTGCTTCCCAGCAAAAGCCTTTGAATGGGGTGTGCATTGGACATAATGTTATACCTTCCTCAGTTCCATAAGGAATTGACGACCCACCCACCCAATGAACACACAGTTTCCCCCTGTATGCACCATGGAGATACAAGTCAATGCCCCTGGCCATGCACACTCCCCCTTCAGGATGGGCACGCCAATCCGTCCCTGTCTGTGTCGTTGTGTTCCTGAGCTAGTAATGGAACTTGTGATACCTTGTCACAGTCAGGGCAGTGTGTGTGTGTGTGTGTGTGTGTGTGTGTGTGTGTGTATATATATATATATATATATATATATATATATATATATATATATATATATATATAGATGTGTATATATATATATATATATATATATATATATATATATATATATAGATGTATGCGTGTGTGTGTGTGTGTGTGTATATATATATATATATATATATATATATATATATATATAGATGTATGTGTGTGTGTGTGTGTATATATATATATATATATATATATATATATATATATATATATATATATATATATAGATGTATGCATGTGTGTATATGGGTACATTTAGGACTATAAACCCAAGCATCTACACACATATACATGTATATTGGTTTTGAGTGTGCGTTTGAATCAGGTTCTTGATTCTACAGCATTTGCCTGTTTTTTATGATATGTTGTGTACAGGAAGATGTCCTTGTAGCAATGGGAGCTCTGTCAAATGTAGATCAGCCCAAAAAATTTAGCCAAAAGCACTTTCAGCGAATTTCTTTTTCTCCACTTATGAGTAGCCTTGGAGTAGGTATGTTTTTTATAGTGCTTTCAGTTAAATGCATATAGTTGATTTGCAATCAGTGGAACTCCAGTCGATCTGTCAACATGAATCCATTGTGTTCTAACTTTAGATGAGATACTGTCATATTTTCAAACTCGTGTCATTCAGTCTTAAGTGAAATGCAGTGATGAGTAGTACCAGATTAGCTACAAATTTGGCTACTTTGTTGTAGTATTGTCCAGGTTTCTTTAACTACTTATTTTTGAATGCTAATCAGAATAAAAGCAGTGTATGGTAAGTCTGGGAGAATGAATGTACATGCATTGGTTAACTGATGGCTATATATGGAATTGTTTAGCTTTATATAATACAACTAGCTTTCGTTTGGTTTTACTTGTTGGGTAGTTTGCATGGTGCCACAGGTTAGATTCTGGTCTATGGTGACCGCTAGAAAATTAATGTGGTGCACTTTTTCAACAGCAGCATTTAGGGACATGATTTGAGGTGTAATATTGCATTTGTGTATTTTATGAGCAAAAGAATTAGCTTTTATATTTTTTCTTCATTAGGTAATTGAGATTGTGCTTGTTTTTTTTACAGTTCATTTAATGACTGCTATGTGGTCATGTGTAGTTCTGTTTGTACAGTATAAGAGAGTAACATCATCTCCATATTGTACAGCTATGGCTGATTAGTGACTTTGGATCATAGGAGGTTACTAGGCTAATGACTCTGGGGCCCTTACAAGCCTAGCCAAGAGTTTATCCCAAAAAAGAAATCTCAGTCAGCACCTGTCACCCCTGCAAATGAGGGACACAGGTGGAACCCCTGGGACAAATTTGTGGTTTCCCAACAACTCATCAAGGTTGTGCTTGAAGATGGTCAGTGAGGTACTATGTTTGACATGTGTGGGAAGTTTGTTCCTGAGACGGGGGCAGCTTCTGGTAGACAAACCTCTCCAGCAGGTTTTGTAGATGTAGCATATTAGATTTAGGCCTTTTGAGTGGGTAATGCGCGAGGCGTTAGACTTGCGGATATGAAGCATTTCTAGTAGGGCAGGGTCCGATATTGCCTTGTAGGCGAGGCACAGATCACCTCTGAACAATCTGTACGATACCGAGTAGACTGGTAGTGATTTGAGCCTGTCCACATAGGACTGGTGTTGGAGGCTATGGATTGTCATTGTGAGGAGTTTTTGTGACCTTTCCAGTTGGTGCATGTGTTTGGAGAGGTGCATACCAAACAGGGCGTTTTACTCAATTATTGACCTAATGAGGTAGGAGTACAGAGAGGCAATAACCTCTTTTTTTCTGGATACGATCACTTTACTTATTAGATGAACCAAGTAAAAGGCTTTTCTGACCACTACCACTACATGATGGTCAAATGTGAGATTGTTGTCAACCTGAGTACACAGGTCTTTCACCACAAGTTGTGTACTTGGAGGGGGGGGGTTCCGTTGATGTGGTAATCAGTAGGGGCCGTGCTTTTGCTGAATGGTATGATGATGCATTTTTTTTTGCATGTAACTTAAGGCCATGACTTTGGCACCAGTCATTCGTTGTTGTGAGACCCTCATGCAGTATGTTAACATCATTTAGGGAGTCGGTGATGGCACCCAACTTAGTCATCAGCAAACTTGGTCAGCCACAGGCCTTTTGTCCTTGCCTGGACCTCTGAGAAGTACATGTCAAAGAGCAGGGGTTCCAGGACAGATCCCTGGGGAACACCACTAGTGACAGGTGTGCTGTTGGAGGTGAAGGTGCCTATTTTGACTTTGTGAGTCCTATCGGTGAGCCAGTTGGCCACCCACCTGATGAGATAGGCTTGTTATTGATGAAAGTACTAAACAGAAGTGGGCCGAGGATTGTTCCTTTAGGTACCATACCGGTAATAGGTGGAATATGTGCCTTGCCATGGAACGCATGTTCAACTCGATAACTCTGACACTAGTTTGCAGGATATATAGCCTCCTAATATACCCACAGCTGAATTTATTTTTTAAGAGGAAAACAACTTTTAAAAACTCATCATTTTGTTGAGTTATTTGTTGAGAAATTCAGATGCAGCAATTAAATAAGAAGCTATAATCTTGATATATTGGGAGGAGAGAATGTCACCATCAGTTGTTGCAGTCGATCTTTTCGAAGGCCAGTAGGTTATAAACTTGACTGTCAGTCCTGTGGTCTTTGCTTGGGTCCCCTGAGTCTTTGTTCTGTTACTCTGACCCACAAAAAGATCAATGAGATGTTTTTTCATATAAACAGAAAGGTAAAATCTAAAAGTTTAGACTCTGAACTGTTGAAACAGAAAAAGAACCCAGATGTTGAATTCTTGGGACATCATTGTGCATCATCTCTAGTGACATTTATGCTCTTGATGAGCAAGTTGACAATTGCCATACTGCACGAACCTGAGAAAGTTAACAATTGCCATGCTGCACAAATCTGAGCAAGTTAACAACTGCCGTGCTGCGCGAACTTGAGCAAGTTAACTGCCATACTGCACGTCCCATTGTGCTAATGTGTACTTTTTGTGAAGTAAGTCTGTATCAGGGGAGGAAGATATTCACAGCAAAGTGCTTCCTGCTTCTTGTATAAATAAAATATTTAACACAAATTCAAAATCCAAGGATGAATGTACCTGCGAGCAGATTCTCCTCAAACACAGCTTCCAGTGCATGTAGACTATGAGGTTACTTATACAACATTTTAATTCAGGTAGATTTTTTTTCTTTTTTACATTTAGCACCACTGCATATCAATGGATAAAAAGAAATGTACTTAGCACTGAGAAAACGTTATTCACTGAACTATCATAAGCCAGTAGAGCGAATTGAAAGTGTAACAAAACATATATTTGTCCTACTGTATGTATTTATATAGGCAGTGACATAGAAGTTTCAGAAATGTAATAATATACATGCGGCTTTTTGTTGTCATTGTCTATGGACAACATGGTACATAGTGCCCTGGGCAGTTATCCAGACTGGTCCTTCCTTCAATTCAAAGTTGTGGATCCCCCAAAGAAAGTCTTGTCAAAACTGAGGGCCAAAAGAAAGACCTTCTCTAACTGTTAGCTTCTTGTTACAGTAGCAAGTTCAAGGGCAGATCCTGCATGTTAAATCTGGTGGATTTTTTTTGAAAATGTGACCAGGGCCATTGACCAGGGCAAATCTGTGCACACAGCATACCTCGACTTGACAAAGGCTTTTGACACAATCCCACACTTGGGCATTACTGATAAACTTCACAAATTGAATGTAAACCTCTTTGTTATAAGATCAGTTGCCACCTGGCTCACAAACCAGGACATGCACTATCAATGTTGGTGACTCCACATCAACCAGCTGACCTGTTACCAGCAGGGTGCCACAGGTGTCAGTGCTGGGCCCCCTTCTGTTTGGTATGTACTTCTCAGAAGTTCAGGTCAAAACTAAGGGGTTGTGGCTGACATTGTTTGCAGACAACTGCAAATTGTGTGCAATTACTGAATCCCCAAATGAAGTCGGCATACGCCATGAGGGTCTTACACAGACCAATAACTGGTGTTTTAGGCACAGTCTCTAACTGAATGCAAAGAAATGCATCATCATTCCCTTTGGCAGAAACAATGTCCCTTCACACTATCAAATCAACAACAATACCCTAAGTATCCATGAAGTGGTAAGGGACTTGGGATCACAAGTTGACTGCAACCTCAAGTTCGACCACCATGTGTCTGCTGTGGTAACGAAGGCTTTCTACATGGCACACTTGATTACTAAAGGCATCGCCTCGACAACAAAAGAGGTTATAACCCCTCTATACTTAGCACTAATCCAGCCCATAATTGAGTATAATGCCCTGTTCGACATGCATCATACAAAGCACCTGCAGCAATTGGAGAGACCTCAGAGGTTTTTAACTAAGAAGATTAAGGGACTCCAGCACTTGCCGTACACACACTGACTAAAATCCCTGTCACTATACTTTGTATTCTGTAGACTTCTTAGGGGGGACTTTTGCCTTGCTTACAGAGCAATCTCGGACCAAAACATAATGAACTTGCTGCATATCTGTAAATCAAATGGGACTAGGGCTACCCATTCCAGGGACCTAAATATGGCCTGGGACCTAAATAGGACATGCTGCAGGGACAGATTTATCTCCCAGCGACTGCTGCATCTTTGGAATAGGCTACCTATTCATGTGAAACAAAGCTGCTATATGGCACTGTTCAAGAGGAACCTGGACGAGTGGATGGGGCACTGTAAATACTTACCAGGAATAGCACGCACAACTCTCCTGGACATGGGCAGCCATTACTAAATGCAATCTTTGGTATTAAGTATCATTTCTGTGGTATCACATTGGGATGAAACAGCTAGGCCTGAAATTACCTCCAGGTCGATAGCCAAGTAACCTCCTGTGATTGTATTACAGTTACTGACATACTGAGTTACTAACTAGAAGTATGAATGCAGTACTGGAATTTGTTTAGCAAGTCACAGTATCTCCTTCAGTGTCTTAAATGATTGCCCTTACTGCATTCACCCCTTATCACCTCCTACCACTTGTGCTCCTAACAGCTTACACCCATGGACAGCCGTGACCATTTTCCCACCCTGATTATGGCTCTGAAATTTTTTCAGCTGCAGGCGATAAAGGAAGGTGCTATCATGAAAAAATGTAGGTCAGCATTGTAATTGTAACCTCCTTTTTACCCTCAGACTTGCTCAGAGATTTCATGACAGCTGTTAGATAAGACCCAAAAATATACCTTTTGTAGCTGCTTTACTTGAGCCCCTGATGAAGTGATGTCTTGCAGTAAAGAGCCACTGCATTATATTTATATATGCCTTACATTATAGCACCATATTATATATGCATAGCATGTTATTCCACCAAACACCTGTATTATACATGAATAGCATGTTATACCACCAAACATCTGTATTATATGCGCATAGCATGTTATACCAACAAACACCTCTATTATATATGCATAGCATGTTCTACCACCAAACACATTGCACACTGACAAGGTCTCTTCTCTAGAAAAGAGGAATTCTATCCTCTGTCATCACTACAGCATTGCCAAGGCTTTGATTCTTCTGTTATGCTGAATGCACATTCCAAGTTTTGTTCTGCTTGCTTTAAAATGTATATTTTGAAATGGATTCAAAAACCAAGGAGACTTCATTGGGAAGTTCACTTGTATTGATCCTTTTCTTTTGCCTGTGTGCTCATTTGCTTATTTTAAAGCCTTCTGTTGTTGCTTCAGCAAGAATGTAAGTGTTCTACAAAGTACCATCCTGTCATTTTGTACAGATTTATGGACTGTCACTGTTCTGTTTCATTATCTGTTTAATTTTGCTTTAACAGATGCTCAGCCTCTTGTAAGAGTACATTCCTGCATACTGTGCATTATTAAGGGAGTTTTATATAATCACAGGAGAAAATTTTTTATCCTGACTTGCAGAAAGCTCTGCATCTATTTATCTGATGCATAGGGGTGTCCTTCAGATGATGAACCCGTCAACACACCAGAAGCAATTTTCTGAGCTCATCTGGAGAGGTAGGATGAAAACCAGACTATGACTTTGTTGTCGATGCCTCATAAGTGCTCAGTCAGTTGAGCACGATTGCATGTTGCATGGTATTAAATGTTGACAAGAGATGTAATAGCACCAAAATAGAATTGTGACGCTTAGCCCTCATCATAACAAGATTATTATTCCCTAGTAAAGACTGTTTCAGTATTATGTCCAGCACGAAATCAGACACTGAGCTCTGGGGATAGTAAAAGCTAAAGAAATCAACCTGCATGTACACAATAAAAAAAAAACTAAAATTAAGCATAAGTAATGCACACTTTCAATATGCCTCTTGTTCTCTTTCTGCTGTTTTACGTCTTTCTTGATGTGTGATTCTACATGAGTCTATATAAAAATCTTTTTGTCATGATTTCTGACAGTATGACCCAGTTAGATGCTCCATGTCTAACTCAGTAAAATAGTCTCTCACTTGGCTGTACTTGTATATGTATGTGTGCATCTTAGAAACTGGTTCATTTTTGTGTCTCACATCTACCTTGCCATTTACATCTGCTCCTCATATTCACCATCCAACCCCATGTTATATGAAGGTGCAGGGTAACTACTTTCCCTTAAACACTAAATTTGCCTTCATGTACAGTGCCAGTTTGAAAAATGTCATTATTTCAGCATCATGTTTATCACAAGATTTCTTTGCTAACACTCTGCTTTGGCATGGTGGCCAAGATATAGCCCCATAGATGAGAATTATATATGAAAATTCCAAGCACATGGTAATGGAGCCATTTTAAAAGGTTTTACTTTTTTTTTCCCCACAGAGACTGGACCAGGAACTTTGTTGTTGTTGTGTCTTTCGGCTTTTTCTGGTTAGGGGGTCACCACAGCGGAACTCTGGTCCGCTAATGATTGCCAGTAGATTTTTACGTGCCGAGTTGCCAGCTCTGACGCACAACCTTCAACGAAGGTACGCCCATTCACACATGTCTCTACACAGAAGACGCTCTAGCTGAGAATCGAACGGGACAACGTCTTACTGTGTGGGGACAACGCTACCGCAGCACCACCACCGCAGTACTTGGACCAGGAACCTTGATATCTTTAAAAAGAACATAATTTATTTTAACATTAGAAAAGCACCATGACTGGCATCACTACAATAAAACGCTAAAGATATTCTATTTTCTAGCTATACAACAGAATTGGGAATGCACCACTGCCTCACCATATACAGTTAAAGCTTTATTACTGGGACAGTTGATTCACAAGCACCACATCCACTTACCCCATAAACATGCACAATCCAGACAGTACCATTATTTTTTTTTAAACAGAATCTCCCTAATCTCTGGTCGCAGTCACAGGAACCCTAATTACACCTGCCCCAAATGTAACTCTTGCACATAGCCCCCTACAGTGCACACAAAATTGCTGTGCACTAAGTGTTAAGTTGGTGCTGCAAATGATACAAAAGCCCATGAAGGTATATTTGGCAGTCGACAGTATGTGTAATACTGTCAGCTCCTATTGTATTCTGCAAGGAAGACCTTTCTCCTAAAATCTAACTAAAGCATGCCGCTGCTGGAGTGGGTACGCAGCTTTGCCACTAAGGCTGCAGAATTTCATGCCTTGCATCTAATGTGCAGAGAACACTCATTAATGAAGCAGTATGAGATGGATCTGCCACAGTTTCGTAAAAGCCCTGCAGATAGCAACAGCTGAGGAAACTAACCTGCAGCTACATAAGAAAAGAAAACAAATTAAATCAAATTAAACAGAAAATGCAGTGTTATCTGATGTGGACTGCCTAGTCTATATGTAGGCAAAAATCACCCGATCTTTCAGTTCATCGTTTGCTACCCATGGGAGGTCCTGCTGGATATGGTTTTAATGAAGTGCTGGAAACACTGTGTGGTCATCTGAGATTCTCAGACATTCTTAATCCTGGGCTCCTCATCAGTCGTCAGGGATGCAGTGTTGCTCTCTGAATGTACTGTTTGGGGCTTACAATCAAGTCCTACCCTCACCTGACATCATTGCTGCATGCTGTATATGACCAGTTCAGTGCTAGCCTTGATAGGACTCTTGAGCTCTGTTAATGTAATAGGACTGGGCAAAGGATTGAGCACAAGTTGTGACAATCTGGACTACATGAGGACAAGGTTGTCCCAGATAATCATTTGGATTCTACCAGGAACTGATTGCCCAAAAGGAGTCTTCCAGTTTATCTTAGAGGAGATCTTTGCAGCTGCAAACTGACTGGCATCATTGTTCTCCATCGTGGCAAGCTGTTCATTCTTGACCATTTTGCCAATGAGAGTTTTCTCTTGCAATGGGATTTAATTTGTCTACTTCAATCATGGCTCCTAAGCTTGCCATTCTTAGTTTTGGGGACTTACACACTGTTCTAATCAGGGCTACATTGGTGGTTGTGTAGAGTCAAGCCTGAATCTTAGTTGGTGTGAATTTTCAGTAACTGATTATAATGATTTTCTATCCATTGTTTGCAGTATGAGCAGTATTAATGCAATGGACGTATACCTCACCAAGCTGGCTTGCTTGAAGACATTGGGTCTAGTTATTTACCAAGGCACCGTTTAAATTCTGATCTGTATAATTATCTTACCTTCTCAGAAATTCCATTTATTGGTAAGATTCTTGAGAAAGTCATGCACTTGCAACTGGAGTCCTATCTGAGAAATAATAAAATCAGTTAAATCAGCTGTACATTGCAGACCATTTCTTACTAGTTATAGTACTGAGGCAGTCACTAGTCTGTACGCATTCTTATGTTGAGCAGTAAATGTTGTTAAACTTTTTTTTTGTCCTATTAAATCACTTGTCAGCATTTGATATGGTGGACCATACTGTCTTGTTTAACTGCCTTTGCACTATTGTGGCATCAGCAGTATAGCCCTGGACTGGTTTATCTGTTACCACTGGGCTAGTTTGCCTCCTATTTCCACAGATGAGCTCCTTAGGGTCATTTCTGGCATTAATTCTTCAGTAGTTAGTCTTCTGGTCTCTGGTATTATGCAGGGCTTCATTCTTGTTCTTTTGTTCACTGTATACAAGCGTCCGTTGAAATAAATTAATCAGATGATAGGATTAAAGCATCACTGCTGTGCAGATCACATGGAGCTTTTCCTTTCACTCTTTCAGGAAGCTCTGTCTGCTTTAAACCACTTAGCTAAAAACTTAGAATGCATCCAGCCATGAGTGGTCTATAATCACACGAAGCTCAACACCTCTAAGACATTGACAATGGTCATACATGCCATTGGGACTCCTTAATGCCAGTCTTGTCTGAAGATATGATCTGTAGTGGAGACTATCTACAGTTGATGTACAAGATGTGGGACTTGGGTGTGATTATTGATGATTATGTACTTTAAATAACCAGATTTCAGTTGTCAGAACTACCACCTTCCATCTGAGGAGTACAATAGTTATCAATCACTTTATAACAACTTTGGCTCGTCCTACAGTGGTTCATGCCATACAGCCCTGATTATTGCAATGGCATTGAACTAGGTCTTTTAGACACTGAACATTATCATCTGCAGTATTGCACTTGTTCTTTGGTAATTTCACTAGCTGTCTGTTAGTGTGTGATCTATAAAGTACTCATTTTGGTATATTTAGCATTTTATGGCCTAGGTACCCCCTGTCTGCAGGACCTCTTTACCTGGTAACAGTCAGCAATTTTTGTATGCTGTGTCGCCCAGAGGCTTCTAACCATTGCATCAGTATATATCGATTCCCCTGGAATCTTGGCATTTGTCCCCAGATAAAAAACAAGCAGAAAATGGCTCACATAGTGTAAAGGGTGCAGACATGTCTACAGTTTCAAATGAAAGAACCAATGCCGATTAATAACCTCAAGTGAACAAGCACACTGCTGTATTTATTCCAACAAAATCACCAAAAAAATACTGGTTCTGAAGAACTCCCAGCTTAGGGATGAAAGCACTTAATCAGCATTTTTGCTGGTTGTTTTCATTGGAATAAATATAGTTGTGTGCTTGTTCACGTGTGGTTATTTATCGCTTTATTGGAGCTGCTTCATTGATTTGAAACTATAGACGTCTGCACACTTTACACTATATGGGCCCTTTTCTAGTTGTGTTTATCGGTTGCACATTCACACGCCTTGTTCATTGGTTATTGATCTGTTCCCCAGTCCATCCCTCTGGAACTGGCTGCCTGGTTGGCATTGATTAAGAGGGTCTCCAGCACTGACTGGCTTTAAGTGCATTCTTATTCTGTATTTTATATAAGTTTGCTAATTGTTTACAGAACTTGTACAAGACCCTTTTAATCCCTCTCCAGGCCATAGGCAAGACAACGTAAACTATTAGACAAAACATGAAATAGACATGACAGTGCAGTAAAATAGTTTTACATGTGTGACAACAGGAGGTCCTGCCAGCCATGCCATGAGAAGTAGGGCAATGGATGTGTAACAAATGCCAGCACAGCTAGCTGGAATTTTGTAAAGAATGGTATGTCATTTGTATATCAAACTGATTTGTACAGACACTTGTGCTAAAATGTATCAACAGTGTGCCCTGCTGGAAAGAAAAGAAATGTACAT
This sequence comes from Protopterus annectens, assembly GCF_019279795.1. Taxonomy (NCBI): domain Eukaryota; kingdom Metazoa; phylum Chordata; order Ceratodontiformes; family Protopteridae; genus Protopterus; species Protopterus annectens. Next base: position 619,816,030 of record NC_056744.1, read on the forward strand.
GTATTATATTAACTGAATTAAATGTATATGTTTTGACAGAAGATACTGATAGAGAAGAGGTTGATCTCAAATTTCAAAAATAGTAAGAAAATTAAACTACTGAGCCTAGGCCATAAAGATGTTATCTCACAGTTTTGAATGAAACCAGAGATGCAATATCTGTAAGAAGTGTGGTTTATTAGCTCCTGTAGGAAGATGGGAAGTGTTTTATTGTTTTATTACTTCCAGCAGCTGCACCAGAGCTGAGCAATGCTCTTGTGTGTATATTATTGTGTGTATATTATTGACATGTAGGTGCTAAAATCCTGGCACCTTCTAGTGTTGGTGATAGCATGGGAACCAGAAGACAGATGACCAGATGTATGTGATGTCATTCTGTACAGAAATAATGTTTTAATATTAGGTGAGACAGAAGTCTCAGGGCAGTCTGCTCTTGGAACCTGACAAAGGAAGAAAACCACTCACCCACTTCATCTTGCCTTGCACTAGTAAGTGACCAGGGATAGTAATTATCTAAATCAGTTAAGAAAGTATAGTGAAAATAGAGAAGTATTGTTTTTCTGTAACTGTGTGAATCCCTCCAGATGTGTTATTTTTAATATTTCCTATGACTGAAACTCTGGTGTTTACTGTAAATATATATTTATAATCTTCTTATTCTTTTATTATTTATTAAATATATTTAAACTTTTCATTGTAGATGTTTTTTTTAGAAAATATTATTTTTGAGAGTATTTGCATATATTTATTTGGTGATAAGTCTGGCCACTCCTGAAAGCCCTACTGTTTGGTCAACATTACCATTTGTATTAATATTAATTTCAGTCAGTATAATTGGATACCCTTTTAAGAGCCTTATAGGAACTGACTGGTGGCAGTAAAACTACCTTATAGTCTGGATAGAACGTGGCATAGTTAGTAAATCTGTGCCAGCCTTTCCCAGGGTGTGTGTGTGTGTGTATGAAAATTAAATCTCAGAGTGTTTGTGTCAGCTACTTGGAGCAGGGACATGAAGCACTGGTTTCGCAGAGAGGGTACTGGAGGACTTGGTTTGGATGCTTGGCTGAGGACATAACCCTACAGCTATGCCAGTGCAGAGCCTTACTGGGGACCTGGAGGGAGACAGCTAGAGTCACCCAGCTCCCAGGCTGAGTGTGTTCCCTGTGTGCCTTAAGGGAGATTGGACATCTTGCGAAGAGGTCTGTGTCTGGAAATACTGAGTGTGTATCCATTTGTATTCCAAGTGAACGTCTCTCTCTCCAGTATCAGTGGTGAGGATTCAGGCTCCTTGATTACTGGCTCAGAGTGGGAACATCACATATTGGCGGCACTGATCTAGAGAATTACTGTTTCTACTTACTAAATAGAGTAAGGCAGGATGATGTGGGTGAGTGGTCCTTGTTGTCAGATCCAAGACCGAATACTGAGAGCAATCTCCTACTAATATTGAAATATTATTTCTGGATTACAGAATGACATCACATACATCTGGTCATCTGATTTCAGGTTCCCATGCTATCACCAGTACTAGAAGCTGCCAGGATTTTAGTACTTATATGTCAATAATACACACACACAAGAGCATTGCTCAGATCTGGTGCAGCTGCTGGAGATCATAAAATAATAAAACACTTTCCTCTTCCTACAGGAGCTAATAAACCATACATCTTACAGACATTGCGTCTCTGGCTTCATTCAAAACTGTGAGATAGCATCTTTGTGGCCTAGGCCCAGTAGTTTAATTTTCTTACTATTTTTGAAGTTTCAGATTAACCTCTTTTATTCCAGTATCCTCTGTCAAAACATATACATTTAATTCATTTACAGTAAAACATGTAAACTGCAACTTTGCTTGTCTTTACTATGATTTTATCTGTTTGTATGTTTGGAGCTTTTCTCCCCGGGCCTCCCCTGAAAATGAACATGTATCCAGTTGGACTATTCCGGTCAACAAATGTAAATTAAATAAAATAAATAAATGTACATTTATTTTCTTTCCAGCAAGACACACTAATACATTTTAACACATGCAACTTAACAAATACATTTTTCAACACAAGCATCTGTACAAATCAGTTTGATATACAAATGACATATAATTCTTTACAACATTCCAGCTAGCTGTGCTAGGGTACATTACACATCCACTGCCCTACTTCTTGTGGCATGGCTGTGGCAGTACCTCCTATCCTCAGAATGTGTGTAATATGAACATTTATAACACTACAATAAATGCATAGAGTAAGCATCACAAAAATAGAACATTGGATTATCCAGCATTAATATAGAAGATCAAAGTGCCACATACATACTCCAGATAAAGACTTAATTCTGTAACCTTGAATGGTAAGCATTTATATTTAAATCAAACTTGCTTTGTTATGCTACACTGAAAGCTAATATCTTATTCTCTGTCACAGACAGCCCACATCTACAATTGACTTTCTGTTGTAATGTTATTTTTGTTAAGTTTTTCATTTTGATTATTCTGTTATGTTTTAATTTATTTATTTCCTCTCTCATTAAAGTTTAAGTTGCAAATAAACTTTACTTGGACTGCAACTCTGCCCTGTTGCAGACAGCATCTAGGAGCATGTTTGTGGTATTCTGCAGCTTTTTTAAATTTCTCCAAGTCTTTTGGGTTTCTAATACCATGATGCGAATGTACCTCATTCCAAAGTCAAAGTATGATTAAGGTTCATGAAATCAGTATTATTGCATTCCTTGATGTTAGCCAGAAGTGCTCTTTGCAGCACCCACAATGTGCCCAGTATTGACGACTCCTGCAGTTCAACTGGAGTTGCATGTATTGGCAACGAATCTAAGTATGATTGTAAATTCTTTTTTATAAGACCCATTGCTCCTTCTACTGTTGGAACATTGCCCTCATTTCTGCCTGCAAATCTTGGTATTTTATGACCTTGTGTCTCTCTGTACTTAAGACACTGTAGTCACTGGGTGTAGCAATTTTCATGCATTACGATACCTGGTTTTCTCGCATAGATTTTTGAACTGTTGGTAATGGGTGATCCCATGTGATAGAAACTTCATAATTTTCTATAATGATTGGTGCCTCAAGCTTCCAATGCTTCGCAGCCACTTCAATATTCTAATGTTTACACATCCCCCAGTCCAACAATCTTGCCACATTATTATGCCTTTCAGTATACAGTCCTTCTGCCATTAGTATATCACAACCAGCAACAAGATGTGCAACTGTTTCCAATTCTGTTTTACAAAACTTATATTTATCTATTTCTCCCACATGTTCAATGGACTTTGTAAACCAACGTGTACATAGTCAACTATCTTGGGCCACCAATATTAACCTTTCGTCTTCTGATTTAAATTCACCTCTCCTTAAACATTCCTGGGTTTGATACTGATCAACATGAGGTTGTCCCAAGAGTTTTCTCCACTTGCAACTATATTTATGCATTTTCCACATTTCTTGCCTTCTTATCTGATCCTTCACCTTATATTATTTCATTTGCTTTTTGGCACATTCAGTTGCTGCCTGATTTTTATCTACTTCTGATTTGATTTCCTTTCCTACTTGACAGTGATAGCTTCTGCTAAACTAAGCAGAGAAGTCTTCTTAAACTTATTCTTCTCATGTTTTAAAACTTTACTATGTTTGGGTCTGGTGAGATCAGCAGATATGTACGCAGTACTACGAATACAGATCTGTACATGTAATCAAGTTTGAGGAGGCCCATTACCTCATTCAGAACATGGAATATATAGTCTTGGTAGACACTTTTTTATAAATCATCTGAGCATGAAGCATCTTTCTTGTTTTTTTGTCCAACCAATCCATCCCCTTTTGGGCCAGTCAATCACTCCAAAACTGCAAGTTAAAACAGGAAGAGCAAATTGATTTATAGTTTGGACTTTGTTCCTGGGTGTCATCGCTGTTTTCAGTATTAATTTCCGTCTTCTAAAATATTCCTTACTAAGTTTTATTCCCATTTGTTCATATTTTATTGTTGATCTTTCATCAATTCCCAAATATTTATAGACTTCCTGTTGCTCAAGTTCTTTTTATATCACATTCTTGTCTGAGGTTAATGTTTTCTTGGTGCTGCAGCTTTCCTGCTTTAAAGGTTAATTTTGCACATTTATCAAGACCAAATGACATTCTTATATCACCTGAAAAAGGTTTGACCAATTGCACTCGTGCTTTCAGTTCCTCTTCTGATGAGCTATACAGTTTTAAATCTTCCACAAAAAGAAGACGAGAAGCCTTTGCACTTGTTTTCTGGGAGCCAAATTATAGTCATGACCTAACCTGTTAAGTAGGCAGCTTAATGGGTTAAGGGCAAGCCAAAAGAGCAGCAGTGACAGTCACCCTGGAATATCCTCCTTTGAATTTTTGTCCCTGGAATAATAATTTGACCTTTATCGTGGCTTAACTGCAAAATGGTTTGCCAAGTTTCATGGTTGCTGTAATATAATTAATTGATCAGTGTAGGATGCATGTTATGCATCTTTAAGCACTCTTTTATCTATGAAAGTGGAATACTGTCAAATGTTTTCTTTTTTGTATTGTACAATTTTCCATGTCTGGATGCCTTTGCCTATATTTCTCTTCAAATATCTTTGGTGCTGCTCTTTATGTATTGATTAGTTTTGTTTTTTCCTTTGCATAAATATTGCACCATATTAAATCTCTTTTTCTTTCCCATGTGTATATTTCTTCAGATGTCTTCTGATCCTACTGTTTCTCCTCCCTTGAGGACTCATTTTCCAGCATGCCGTGGTATAACTAACATGTTAGACTTTCTACACTAAATCCTTCATTTCACAGGTATCCCATAACATCAGCTTCTATTTTTTTTAACTTCTATTTTGCCAATCTTCTGTTCTACATTCCCTCTTTGTGATATTATTTTTTTGTATTGTGAAATTCTCCATATCTGAATGCCTTTGCCTGTATTTCTCTTTGAATATCTTTGGGGCTTTTGTATTGATTAATTTGGCTTTCTCATTTGCATAAATATTACATCACATCAGACCTTTCTTTCCCATATCCATATTTCTTTTTTTATACTTTTCAAAAATTTCTAGATCTTGTTCTTTTTAGTTTCACACTTTGTCACTTCTTTTTACAAACTGCCCAAGATTTCTTCGTCTGTATAATGTGTTTCATAAATTTGTTGTATAATTGAACAAAAGTTTTTATTTGAAGCTTCTGACAGTTTTTCTTGTGTAAGTATTTTTCTTTTCTCTAATTTCTCTCAGTCTTTTTGTACATCTTTTATCTGGAAATTCTGGGCTTCTTGCATAATCGTGACAATATCTTTCTTATCCTCAATAGTCCACTTTATCATTCTTATGGCTCTTTTGGCCTGTCAGTTTTTGTGACTTTTTTGGAGTACTAATTACTTCTACAACAGGGGGGGGCACCCTCCCCATATGCCAGACCCAGCACCATTGTAGAAATGTTTCCATGTCTTGAGGATTCTACAGTGCCATTTTTTCTAGTTCTGGCACCAGTCTGCCTACCAGGATTGAGCACCATTTATCCTGGGTCCTGTGCACCCAGCTATCTTTTTTTTAATTTTTTTTTAACCTACATCTGTCCATGATATATATATATGCTATATAGTATAGAGTCTATATATCAGTGTCATCTTGGAGAGGTTTTGTGAAAAACAGGATCCACCTCGTGAATGTACTCACCAAGACTTGATGAATTCAGTTTCAGCAGTACTACTTTCCTTTGCTTGCTGATTTATCCTCTCTCTGTTCGGACCCCTTCAGTATGAAGCTGTTGGTGTACAGTTATAATACACATTACTTACAATATATCAGGGAGCAGCTATGAACTAAATTACCGCCCACCGTTCGAAAGGTATCTGATCAGCGTTATATTAAGTTTGACTGCAGAAATACCTATGCTGGACCTACATGGACCAGGTTGCACAGTAACAGGTATTCCATTGTAATTGCAGCCACTATATCCACCTGCAAAACAGAAACACCATCACAGAGTTTCAGGGCCTCACTGTGCATCCGATCATTATATACAACGGGTCTATATTATAATACCGAAAATCCTTTTAAGCGAACACGAAAACACCGACATGTATTGCGCGAACCGCGATTATGTTGAACGTACGAAACCATGAAATACAAAATGTCGAATCCCCATAGTCGGCCAACTCCAACTCCCACTACATATTGTCTACCCAAACAAAATAAATAAACCACATGCATACACTAACCAAAACCCTACTCCTAACCCTAAAGTAATGCACCAAAACCTACACTAAACCTTACATACATTACTATCTATGCAGTTACCTTAACCCGCACCCTAACCCTAAGGTACGTAACTATCGCACACTTACCCTACAGCGATATACCAAAACAAAACAAGTAATCCACACACATACATTTAACAAAACCCTAATTCTAACCCTATACTAAACCTTACATACATTACCTATCTATGCACTTACCTTAATGCGCACCCTAACCCTAAGGTCCATAACTATCGCACACTTACCTTACGGAGCTGTACCGCAGATGGGCCAACCATGACACTTCGACTTTTTGAATTTCGCAGTTTCGTACATTCGACATAATTGCGGTTCACGTAATACGTGTCAGTGTTTTCGTGTTCGCTTAAAAGGATTTTCGGTATTATAATATAGGCCCATATACAACATACAGTGGATATAAAACGTGTACACACCCCTGTTAAAATGCCAGGTTTTTGTGATATAAACAAAATGAGACCAAAGTAAATAATTTCAAAACTTTTCCCACCTTTAATGTGACCTATAACCTGTGCAATTGAATTGAAAAACAAGCAACTCTGTTAAGGGAAAAAAATATAAAAAAAAAAACACAATAAGCTGGTTGCATAAGTGTGCACACCCGTAAACTAATAGGTTCATAGGTTCATAGGATGATACTAGGCTATTGGCCTGGAGGCCCTTATAAGCCTAGCCAAGAATTTCACCCATGTTACCACAAAGTCAGCACCTGTTTACTCTGTCCAGCAGGGACACAGGTGGGATCCCAAGGCTGTATTTTCTATTTCCCAACCAGTCGTCCAGGTTCCTCTTAAAGAGGGCTAGAGAAGTATAGGTTCAAAGGATAAAATCCATGTCACCTCCACTGGGAAATGAACCTAAAACCTTCTGTATATAAGACAGATGTAATAACTACTACACTACATAGGTTAGTACTAGGCTAACTGCCCTTTATGTGCCATTTTAAGTCTAGCCAACTACTAAATGTGAGAATTAAACCCTGCACCTTGTTTTGTAAGGTAACACCTTAACCATTATGCCAACCTCCCAACCATAAGATGCCTAGCAATATACACCTTTAAGTAGACAATCTCAAAAGTTTTGGCTGTTCTTTTTAACCACTGAATAATGCTTACCTTCCAACTCAAGCAGGGCAGTACACGAAAACCCTGGAGTAAATTTGAGTCTTCCCATCCAGTCATCAAGATTAGACTTAAAGGTAGTCAAAGAAGTGCTTTGACCTGTACAGGTAAGCTATTCCATGGGCTAGGAATACATAGAGTGTGGGATGAAACTCTCCAGTGAATCTGGTCCTTAACATGGTGGTTTGTAGACCCGTGGGTTTAAGAAATGGAATGTCAAATAGGCCTGAGTCTTTCATGGCTCAAAAAGTGATACACAGATCACCTTGCAGCAACATGTAGTCTACTGAGAATAAGAAGCATTGTGCTTAATCTATCAGGGTAGTCGAAAGATTTAAGACCTTTAATTTTCTTGGCTAGACAGCTTTATGTATATTTTTCTAGTTGAGCGACATGCATGGATTTGTACATACCAAAAAAGGCATTGTATTCAAAAATTAGTTTGATAAGGGAAGCATATAGTGGCAGGATGACTTCTTTGGATCTTGAAGATATTCCCTTTTAAATTATCTGGGCCAGACAGAATTTCCTGACTGTGCTGGAAACATGATGATAGAACGAATGCTATCTACACGGGTATCTAGGACTCTTATGGCTGTATCTGAACATAAGTACCACTCATAACATATGAGATGGGAACAGCCTTCAAACTCTGCCATGCTGTCCTTTTTTCATTTAGTTTGAGATTGTTTAAAAATGTTTTTATTTATTATTTACACAATTTGTTAACTAGAGTAGAGGAGCAATCTGAACAGAAGTACCACTCATAACATATGAGGTGGGAACAGCCTTCAAACTCTACTATGCTGCCCTTTTTTCATTTAGTTTTAGATTGTTTTAGAAATGCTTTTATTTATTATTTACACAATTTAACTGGGGCAGAGGAGCACGGATCCCATCGGACCAATTTCAGTCTCAGCTCAGAATGTGAACATACATCAAGTGGAATAAATAAAAATTATTTATACAATAAAACAGCATGCTCGAAACAAAGGAATAGTTAATATACAACAGAAAAAATGATTTAAGAAGGCAGTCAGCAGAAACCACTTTGTACAATATTTACATCAGGTAGAGTAGCTATGTGTTAGGAGTTAAGAGAGTAAAACTGATATGCAGTGTATGTCTGAGATTAGGAAGACTGGGTTATGTGTTCTGAAGCACAGCATTTACAAGCAGCTTGTAAATTCCATATATGTGCATATCCCAGCCCTTACTGGGGCTGTTTTGTATCAGTGGATGAGTAGATATCAGTGCCCAGTTTTTAGTCTTCAGCAAACCTGGATAATCACATTTCTGGGATACTGGCTTGAATGTCTGCAAAATAAATGCCAAAAAGGAGAGGGCCCAGAACTGATCCCTGTGACACCACACTAGTTATGAATTTACATTCAGAGAGGACGCCAATTACTTTCATAACATGGGATATGTTGGCTAGCTAAACTGAGTGGAATCTAGATCAATTAAGTTGCCAATGTCTGCGTAAATGAGTTCTGCTAAAGTACACTGCATGGCTTTACATATAAGGCTGGTGGGTCCATAATTACCTAGGTCTGTAGAAGGTCCACCCTTTTGTAGTGGAGTCACAATGGTAGTTGGCTTACAGGATTAAGGAACTGTTAAAGAACTGTTTCCTTTGGTCTATTGGTACAAGGTCTGATTTCCCCCAGCCTCTGTTGCTTAACTGTGTGACCTTGAGAAGTCCCTTAACCAAACACCCTATTGGGCTACGTCTGAAAAAAGGTCAATGGAGAGCAGTTTTCTACCCCTTAAAACAAATAGAAATAAAATAAATAAAATAAAATGGCTGTTCTCCAGACATCAGGAACAAACCCTATAAATAGTTTGAGGTTAAATATTTTAGTAGAGGATTAAATGAGAAAATAAAATACCACCTTAAGGGCATTACCCATGAATTATAAGAGCTGACCCATGACCTGTCACCTATATACTCATAACTCATGTATCCTTATATAACATCTTTAACTATATGAACAGCCATGGGAGTCACCCTACATTTCCATTGAATTTGTCAGGACAAATGCATATACTAAATGTCTTACCAACTTCCAGGAACAGACCATAGTTCACATTAAATATTAGACCCAAGCACCACAATAGTTTTAAGTTCTAAGCTGCAATACTTTGTTGAAGGCCCTTTTGATTTAATTACAGCATTCAGTCTTCTTGGGTACAGACCTGCCATTAATTAAAGAGACTCTGATTAACCCCAAATAAAGTTCAGCTGTCCTAGTAGGATTTTCCTGACATTTACTCAGTTGCCTGCTACAGCAAAAGCCATGGTTCGCAGAGAGCTTACAAAGCATCAAAGGGATCTCATTGTTGAAAGGTATCAGCCAGGAGAAGGGTATAAAAAATTTTTCACAGCACTGGATATACCATGGAACACAGTAAAGACAGTCAACAAAAAAGTGGAGAAAATATGGGACAACAGTGATGCTGCAAAGAAGTGGACATCCATCCAAAACTGATGAAAAGACGAGATGAAAACTGGTCAGGGAGGCTGCCAAGAGACCTACAGCAACACTGAAGGAGCTGCAGGAATTTCTGGCAAGTACTGGTTGTGTACTACATGTGACAACAATCTTCTGTATTCTCCATAAGTCTGGACTGTTGGGTAGGGTTGCAAGACTGAAGCCTTTTCTTACACAGAAAAACATCCAGTCCAGGCTACAATTTGCAAAACAATACATCAAGACTCCCAAAAGTATGTGGGAAAATGTGCTATGGTCTGATGAGACAAAGTTTGAACTTTTTTGGTGACAATTCCAAAAGGTACGTTTGGCACAAAAACAACACTTCGCATCACCAAAAGAACACCATCACCTCGCTGAAGCATGGTGGTGGCAGTGTCATGCTTTGGGGTTGCTTTTCTTCAGCTGGAACTGGGGCTTTAGTCAAGGTGGAGGGAATTATGAACACTTCCAAATGCCAGTCACTTTTGGCCCAAAACCTTCAGGCGTCTGCTAAAAAGCTGAAGATGAAGAGGAATTTCACCTTTGAACACTACAATGACCCCAAGCATACATCCAAATCAACAAAAGAATGGTTTCACCAGAAGAAAATTAAAGTATTGGAATGACCCAGCCAGAACCCAGACGTAAATCCAATTGAAAGTCTGTGGGGTGACCTGAAAAGGGCTGTGCACAAGAGATGCCCTCCAATCTGATAGATTTGGAGCACTTTTGCAAGGAAGAGTGGACAAATATTGCCAAATCAAGATGTGCCATGCTGATAGACACAAGATGACTGAATGCTGTAATTAAATCAAAAGGTGCTTCAACAAATTATTAGTTTAAGGATGTGCACACTTATGCAACCAGCTTATTGTACGTTTTTATTTTTTATATTTTTTCCCCAAACAGATTTGTTTGCTTTTCAGTTGAATTGTACAAGTTATAGGTCACATTAAAGGTGGGAAAAGTTTTGAAATGATTTATTGTGGTCTCATTTTTTTATATCACAAAAACCCATTTTAACAGGGGTGTGTACATTTTTATATCCATTGTAACTGAGCATGTTCTACTGACATACATCCTCTGTTTGCATTGTTATAAAGAGCATAATGATAATTTTTGTGAGGTTTCCATACTACAGAGTCATGACAATGTGAAACTCATAAAGATTTCAACATTTGTTGCTATGACGTATTGATTTTCATGTTGTTATAATGTGGGTATCTGGTGCTTTGCAAGTTCTCATTGATGGACCTTTCTTCTATCATTCAGTGTTTGAGGCAGTAGGGTGTGGCTAAGGTATTGCGCTGCTGTGACTTTTGTGTTCTCCCTCCCACAGAGGTAGCAGTACAACACAAGATCTATGCATATAGACATGCACTGAAGAAGCTCTGCGTTTGAGTAAAACCTGATTTACTTTTTTCAGTGCTGGTGTTGCTCATGGATTTGCTGCATTTTGGTGCAGTGGAGATTTCTTTGCTAAATATATGTATATTTATAGATAGATGGGTCTACTTGACATTACCGAAATGTCAGTAGACTGACTTTCATATCACCGAGAAGAAAAGAGCGAAGTTTCATAAAATCGAAACTTCACTATGCCAAAATTCAGATGACTGAATGATTGAAATGCCGACTCCAAGCTGAGCAGAATAGGAAGTCCACTCATTTCCACACTGTATTGTAATCTCCGAGATGGTATATTTAATTTACAGGGGGTTCAGGGTCACCCCCCTGTAAAAAATGTAACATTTCAAATTAAAGTGTTTGTGATTTTTGTTTTAACAAATCTCCACTGAATATTTTTGCGAGGCACCCGCATAAATATTCAGTGGGATTTGTGATTTTCAAGTGGCTATTGGTTTGCGGGCAGGTTTTGGATGAGAGTTCGGTAGTTGTGTAGTTCATTTTATTTAACTGGGTAGTGCTTACATTGGATGAGTTTTTGGTTTTGTTGATGGGTTACGTGAGAGGTACATTGCACATTATTGGGTCGTTTCTTTGATATTCAGCTATGTGGGGTTTCAGTGTTTTGGATTTTCGGCTTTGTCGTCACAGTGATATGAAAGTCAGTCTAATGACATTTCGGTATTGTCAACTAGACTTAGATAGATATACATTACTACAAAGCTCTCTGATGTTGTTCAGCCTTGTTCAGCTAAAGAATTTGTAGGTTCATCAGTAAAGTTGTTCATGTTTTGGGTGTGATTTCTGTACAGTTACATCAAGGCAAATGTCAACTTCACATATACACTGTACTTCAAGAATTATTGGCATGCATGCTGTGTGCTTGACTGTTCCAGGAATGCAGTTTGGTAAGCTGCTATTTCCTGGGTGATGGGACTTTCGTGAAATGTCTTGGACTTGGGTATTGGTTTGTGACATGTATATGCCCGACATAATTGCAGACTGTCTTTGTGAATCTTGCATTTACTGAAATGCTGTGCTTCCTGAAAATAAGTCTAGCCAATAAGCAGCTTACATACAAAGCAATTAACTAAACAGAGTACTGCATATCACTACAGAGCAGAGCATCACTCTTAAAAGAAAAAAAAAAAAGTTGCCCTTCAAGCACTAGCTGCATTTTGGTGCTTGGCCGTGGGATAAATGGTATTTTAGCGCTGGTTGCACCTCTATTTCTGAATCACTGAATTTGGTTTTCAGACAAATTTTTCACTGTATTTGATATGGCTGATCCATAGGCATTTGGCTTATACAACATCATATCAGCTCGTTTTTCTTTTTTTTTTTTTTTTTGTCCAGCAAAATAATATTTTGCAATGAAGTACATTTGTAAAACACTTAAGGCTGTTACTTTGAAAACAAATTTAAACTTTTTAGCCTTGTAATAAGCAGTACGTAATTGAACTCAGTAAGGTAGTAGAGTTTTAAATTATGTTGTGCATCTCCACATTAATTTCAAATAAACATTATAGTTTAAGCTTTGCACTCAACATATTTAGTTATTATCATATTAACGTATTTAGATATTTAGTTATCAGAACTGTAAAGCAATGTGTTATATTGAACAGTGAATTTAAACTTAAATATACGTGTCTGTCTATAAAAATAATCGGGTTTTGTATGATACCGGACTCTAGGTTGGGGATATTGCAAGAGTAATCAAATTATAAAATAAACAGACAACTGATGCATTTTAACAACAGCAGTAAATAAATAAATGAAAAACAGAAAAGATAATTCAACATAAAATTGAAATAAGACTGTACAGTATAATAGTAAACAAAATATACAAAGTATACTATTTCAAAAGATAATATTAAAAATAGCAAAGTCATGAACATTATGTAATTAAATAATACATTAGATTGATTCAGTTGAATAAAAGCTTTATGATATAAATAAGTTTTGATGGATTCCTTAAAAAATTTCAGCAGATGTGACAATCTGTAATTGATATAGTAGGTATTTCCAGTGTCAGCAGGAGAAGGGCAGGAAAGGTAATTATGCCCCGAGTATTTCAGATGCAGTTATGTAACTACTAGCAGATCCTTGTTAGCTGAGTGATGAGATCTAGATGCCAACTACTGTAGAAGGGACCATAGTCAGGAAGGGAAGGAAAGATAAAGACAGGAATGTTATGTTCACATGTTTTAGTCATTAGTAACAGAGGAGTTGTGTGGGAAAACGGAGTACCATCATAATACTTGTTCCTGCATTCAGCTCTGCCTGAAGGTATTGTATATCCACACCATCAGGTGCTTGGTAAAAGGTATTCCGTTAGTCTAGAAATTAAAAGATTGTATTCCTGTATATGATTTCTATATTGGAATCCTTTGATTAATTTTGTCACATATTTTATGACAGTATTAGTAGTGTCAGTGGAGCAACAGGTAGCAATGAAAGGTACTGTAAGACTGTGAGTTATATTCCCACTCTAGGTGAGTGAATTGAGGACACTGCAGTGCCGTATTAATGAGATGCTGCGCTCCTGAGTGTACCATCCTTCAAACGAGACATTAAACCAAGGTCCCATCTGCTTGACTTGGTGACAGGTACCAACTGGATATTTTATATCCACCTGAGCTATCAAAAAGAGTAGAGGTCCGTTATTGGATGGAGTTATGGATGGCTATGGTTGTTTGGAAAAGTGGTGTGGATGAGGATTGTAATATTTTTTGTGATTTGATTTTGTTTTGTTTTATTAGGAGGTGGGTGGGGCTGTCTAGTGAGATTCTCTAGCTGCCTAGGGGGGAGTGTTTTTTTACCAGTGCTCCGCAGGCTGGTATTGGAGTCTTTTTGTTTGGAAATTGGTCTGTCTGTAGCTGTGAGAATTTTGTGCTTTGTTTCTCTAGAGAACTGGGGGCATGGGAGTAAAGGATGTTTTTTTGGGTAGTATTAAAGATTCAATGTTAGATCTAGACTAGCCATCTTGAGGATTTGAGCATGCCATCTGGATATACTGGAGGGATGTGGAGGTAGTAGGGAGGGTATTTTTTTATTTATGTTTGTGATAGTGAGGTGGGTCAGGTTGTTTATTTATTTTTTTTTTAGGAGAATTTTGGGGAGTGATTGATGAGGCTATCTGGATGAGATGTAGAATTTTCTTTATGACTTGACTGGGTTGACATGTGGTAGTATTGCTTGGAGGTTTGGAGTATGCTGGAGTTTTTTTATTAGTTGGGTTGGAGACTGGACTGGTTGGGTGAAGTTATATATATGTACTTGGATGGGATTGTTGGCAGCATCAGATTGCCAGTAGCTATTGAGTTTCTTGTTATCCTTGTTGGTGACTCTTGAGGAGGTTGGGTTTAAGCCAGGGAGGTTTGAGCAGATGGGGGTGATGGGTTTGTAGGATTATTGGGTGTGTGTGTGTATTTTAGTTAGATGGGGTATTTTATTTCTTTAAAAGGTAGGGTAGGAGCTGGAGATTTTTGTGATTTAGGATGTTATATGGGTAGATGATATTATGTTATTATGTGTTTTGTTAATTTTTCGGATTTTAGACAGGTTTTTTTTTATTGTAGGATTTGTGTAGAAGGATAGGCCTTGAGAGGGACAGAGATAAGTCTTTTGTGTGGGACCATGTCAATATTTAGGCTTTGTGTAGGACCGGTATCGGAGAGTATTTAGGGTTTGTTTTGGATATTTACTTCAAGTGTTGTTAAGGAGAGGGAGGGTGGTGTGTTAATGGTGGTCGATGGGATCTGTTTGGGATATGTGTATTTGGTGGTAGGTGGAGGTGGAGGGATATACTAATATATATATATATATATATATATATATATATATATATATATATATATATATATATATATACAAAAAGAACTCTTGTTTACAAAATATTTACAAATGTACAAACATATGGCTGTACAAATCTGTTTGCACATACTCATAATTTCCTTTACAGTCATACAAAATGTTTATCCCTGTTAGATCCCCACTCCTTTTTCCATTACCACCATCTGATTTTACTTAATACTGTTGCTAAAATCCATGTACCATTAAACATAATTTCATTTATTTTTTCATTCCATATAACCCATATAACATAAAATAATTTATCTATTTTTAACATATTCTTTACTTCTGTTATTATAATAAACACAATTATTTTATACAATTCTTTTATTTATTTGATAAAATATTGTTTACATACTTTTCCCCATAACTTTTTTATTCCTTTAAATTTTAAAAACATATGTTTTGTAGTTTCTTCTTCTTGATGATGTAAATGTATTCTATCACTTTTCTTTTTATATGGCATATTTCCTTTACCTGGCAGTTTATCTATTACCAATCTCCACAACAAATCTTGACATTCTACTTTCTGATTACACCATTTGCTTGTTATTTTATAGCTTTATTTTTTTCATATGTTAGGTTTTATATAGTAATGTTTTATTACATTCTTATATCCCACTTCATATCTTTTTCTGTATCATCAGTTTTTCTTTCCACAAAAATATTTTTCTTGGTAATATGCTATTTTTTCATTTATACACTACTTTTCTATTATCCCAAAATGTATATAATGTATGTGTATAATATATATAAGTATCAGGCACATCCTTACTAAAAATTGGGCCTTCATTTTGGAGGACAATAGTCTTAACAAAATGTTAGGCCAGCTGCCACAGTTAACATTCAGGAGGGGAGCTAACCTAAAGTGCCTTGTTGAGAGGAAAAAATTGGTTAAGCATTGCATTGGCATGAGTAAGTGTGGGAGGTGTCCCCAGTGCAAATATATTAAAACAACTAACAAAGTAAAGATAAGGGATAGGACATACTTTATACAGGGGAGGTTTAATTGTGATACCCAGGGAGTTATTTATGGAGCTCTATGCGAGGACTGTGAGGCTTACTATATTGGTAAGACCGAGAGAAAGATCAAACAAAGAATATACGAGCACCAATATAGTATTAATAAAAACATAACTACCAATGCTCTAGCAAAACATGTTTTGGAGCATCCTACACACAAATTCGCCTTTGTGGTATTACAACAAATTGAACACAATATGAGAGGAGGACCGTGGGACCTCAAACTTGAGTGTGAATTGATGTGGCAAGTCCGTACATCAGCCCATATACCCCCAGGGCTTAATGAATTTTTATCCATCAAATGTTTGCTCAAACTTAAAGCACTTGTTAGATAGTTGCTTATCACTAGCATTTTGATTTTTCTTTCACTGGGGTTCTTAAAAATGGTCAAAGCTTGCATTAAATTTGGCGCATATGTAGTTTTTACTTTCATAAGATGATGTTTTAACCTTTTCTGCTTCCTATATAGGGTCAATGTGTTTTTTTTTTTCCAAAATTGCATTTTGTCTGTAGGATTCAATTTGTTATTATATAACTAGATTTGTTCAATTGTCTCCACTTATCAACAAGAGTTATTTATTAATGGTGTGGAGTTATCGTGAATTTTATTCACATGTATTTTACATTTATAGTCTAGGATTAATATACATAAAATGTTTTTATATATGTAAATGTAAATTAATTTTTTATTTAAATGTGTACATATATATACATTTTTACCATATGTTTTAGATTTGTATAACTCAGAGTTGGTACGAGATTTTTACAAGGTTAAACTATGGGGTGTCTAGTAGCATGTTTAGCTAATTACGTTTCGTAATTGAGTTCTTGGGCTATTTGAGACTAAAGTAGTGTTGTGTTGTTGAGTTTTTGTCTGAAGTTGAAGCATTTTCTCTAATGAAAGCGCTTACAAATATTCATAATAAACAGTGCATTTAGTGTTCCTGGAGCCTGCTTGCTTTGTTGTTTTACAAATGTACAAACATATAGCTGTACAAATCTGTTTGCACATATTCATAATTTCCTTTACAGTCATACTAAATGGTTATCCCTGTTAGATCCCCACTCCTTTTTCCATTACCACCATCTGATTTTACTTAATACTGTTGCTAAAATCCATATACCATTAAACATAATTTCATTTATTTTTTCATTCCATATAACATAAAATAATTTATCTATTCTTTTAACATATTCTTTACTTCTGTTATTATAATATCCATAATTATTTTATACAATTCTTTTATTTATTTGACAAAATATTGTTTACATACTTTTCCCCATAACTTTTTTATTCTTTTAAATTTTAAAAACGTATGTTTTGTAGTTTCTTCTTGACAATGTAAATGTATTCTATCACTTTTCTTTTTATATGGCATATTTCCTTTACCTGGCAATTTATCTATTACCAGTCTCCACAACAAATCTTGACATTCTACCATTTGCTTGTTATTTTATAGCTTTATTTTTTTCATATGTTAGGTTTTATATAGTAATGTTTTATTATTACATTATTACACCCCAGCTCATATATTGTTTCTGTATCATCAATTTTTATTTCCACAAAAATATTTTTCTTGGTAATATGTTATTTTTTTCATTTATACATTACTTTTCTCTTATCCCAAAATGTATATTTATACAATTTTACTACTAATCTCTCATCTTTTTCATTTACCCACTTTAACACTTTCCACAAATGTAATGAAGCAGCATATACCACTGGGTTAATTAACCCTAAACCACCGCCTTTATTTACATACAAAACTCCTCTTTTTACTGGGTTTAATCTAGATGATCCCCATATAAGTGAAATTTTTGCAATAATTCCTTTTCAAATACTGTTGGCAACATAAATACACTTGCAAACTATGGTATTTTCCCATCAGTACTGCATTTATCAAATAAGCCTTTTTTTCTGAATGATAATTTATATGTTCTCCAGGGATGTTTTATTCTGTTGTTTTTTTTTTCCCATTGAATTCTACTTCCATCTTTATTCCCAAAATGTATACCTAACACAGAAATTTCACTCATTGTAAAATATATCCGCCTATCTTTACTATATCACCTGAACCTTTATTTTTCTCCTTGCAGAAGCTGTTTAGTATCAGTGCATGAGCAGATAACAGTGCCCAGCTTGCAGTCATCAGCAAACTTAGTCACCCACACTTCTGGGATTTTGGCATGGATGTCTGCAAAATAAATGCCAAACAGGAGAGGGCTTAGAACAGATCCCTGTGGTACCCCTCTAATTATAAATTTCCATTCAGAGATGGGAACCAGCAACTTTGACAACTTGGGATCTGTTGACTGTCCAGTTTAGAAACCAGCAAATAATGTAAGAATTTACATTAAACTTGTCTAATTTTTCAATAATACCACCATGGGGGATACTGCCAAAAGCTTTGGACAGGTTGTGATAGGAAGATTAAAGTGGATGACCACTATCCACAGCCCCTGTAAGCTTTACAATGTAGCATACTAGGTTCAGGAGACAGTACCTGCCCTTCGCAAAACCAAACTGATTGAGATCCAGATCATTTGTTACTTATGTCTGTATAGATGAGTTCTTCTATGATACATTCCATGGCTTTGCATATAATTCTGGTGAGGCTGATGGATTTGTAATTACCTGGGTCTGTAGAGGGGCCATGATTGTGTAGGTCAAGTAAAAGGGATAAACTATGTAAGTAGGCAAGACTTGAACAGGTTAAGTTGATGTTTAGAATGTAGCCTGGTTTGTTGTCTGGTCCCATAGAAGTATTACTTTTAGTCTTTGACAGGGAGTAAAAGACTTGTACTTAGGTGATTTCAGGGGTTACTAAATTCTCAATGATAGTGGAGGCAGCACTGTGGGTAGGATGGATAAAGATAACATTACAGTTATCTGCTAATATATTAGCAATATACTTTGGATTGGAATGGAAAATATGTATTTGGGCATTGTTCTTTAACTTTCTGACATAACTGAAGAAAATTTTTTTGTTTCTTTTGGAATCTGCATCAAACTTAAGTTCATACTCTGCTTAACATTTTCTAATAATGTTTTTAATTTTCTCGCTGGCATATTTTAGTGTATCTTGAGGTATGAAGATGGGAAGTTCTTGCAACTTTTTAGTATTTTTATCCTTTTGTTGTGCAGCTTATTAAAGGAGTTCAACCAGAGAGGTTTATTCCTGAATTTACTGTTCTGTTTGGAGAACATAGGTACTGACTTTTCTATGCAGCTGTTCAGGTGCTGTTAGATGTCAAGAGTGAATGCGTCATCCCTCTCATGTGGGTCCATTTGCAAGTAATTGTTGGGAATTCTGCATAGGTCGTCTGCAAACTTAAAGTAGGTTTGCCTTAGAGAAATCCCTAAAGGTGGTCTCATTTGATAGTGGGATGGTACCGCTAGGCCATAAAGAGATGAGGACTGATTTGTGGTCAGATTTAACCAGGGATGAGAAGATGCTGGGTGGGGTACAGGCAGGGGCTACATTGGGAAGAACCAGGTATAGGATAGTACAGCCTCTAGTGGGTAGTTTAACAATTTGTTTGAGTTAATGAAGTCTACGAAATTCTGAGCATCACTGTTTCAGAGATTTAAGTTTGCTAATCAGTGCTTGATTAATTGAAGTCCAATACTAAGAAGGTATTTGGTTTGTTGTTTAATGGCTCAGTGCTACTGAGGAGATTTCTGAGATCTTTGAGCAACATTAACTGGTATCTATAGCAATCAATGAAGTAATAACTGGATTTGTTAAAGGTGATCTGATTCTCCAGTAGCTCAACATTAGTGTCATGGGTAACTTGATGTGAAGTAATGGTGTGTTTAACAGATATAGATATGCCCCTGCAGTTGTCCAAGGGTCTGAAGGCATGATGGGTGCTAACAATGGTATAGAGGGAATGCTGTCATTGCACTGAAAGTATGTCCAAGTAACTACAAAATATAAATGTGCCTGAGTTGCAGGAGGGCCTCAATTTCTGACACCTTTCTGCTAGATTTCTGGCATTAAGTAGTGCCACCGTGATGTTGTCAAAACCTGAGTTTTAATTCTCTATGTGGGAATGTCTAGTGGAGGGACTCTGACTAAAAAGGCAGACACTATGAGGACAACAAAGTGTTGCAGCTGGAGATTTTTTTATTGTAATTCTTTTTCTGGTACTATAGTACCATGACATATGACCTCTTAGCTTGCTTACTCCTTCCTTCCTTCCTTCCTTAATCTTCATGTGACCATAAGCACCCGTGTGTCCCTGTTCCAGGCACTGAGTGATGGGACATGGGTGTGCCCATGTGTTAGGCACTGAGTGATGGGACATGGGTGTGTCCCCTGTGTGTGATGGGATGTGGGTGCCTTCATACTTTAGCATTTCACCAATCAGATGTTTTATAGGTTTGTTTGTAGGTTCATAGGCAAGTATTAGGCTAGATTCCTTTGTGGACTGTTTTAACCCTAGACAATTTCCCTTTCTGTACATAAAATAACGTATTCCATTTGGTTATAGATTTGCCTTACCTATCCCATATTTTATTTATCTGACATTTGTTTACTGGGATAGTCCGACTGGGTCAGCAGAACCCATTTTCAGTGGAGGCCCGGGGAGAAAATCTCCAAGTACAGACATGGATAGCAATTCAGACATAGCTTTCAAATTTTTACAGTAACAGCTTTCATTTTTAACAATAACATCTGAAAAGTTTCAACATAAATGACAAAACATATATGTAATAACTAAGATATAGTATGTATTATTAACAGTGTCATTGTTTATGTTTGAGTGATGACAAACACATATATTTATATATACATTTAACATAAACAAGGGGGAGTAAGGAAGGTGAAATAGAAGTGAGATTAGCCTGTTGTTTAGATGTTGTTTTAATGAGTACCCTGGTGATGGAAGACTAGACCTATAGCTTCTTTATATCATCTCCATCTGGCCAGATCCACTGGTGCTTAGTTCAAACTTTGAACCAAGTTCCCCAGCATGGCAATATAAGATAGATACTTACCCTTTTATGTCAGTGAAACCAGCATTCAGCTACAAAAAATGCTAGTTTGTACAAGATAATGTCAATTATCCTTCAATTTGTTTCACTCGACTGCTAGCAAAATACATTTACATGATATTTTTATATTTTACTTGATATAATCATCCTTCTCTTTGCATGGGAAAATATACCCCGACATTCCTAGCGCTGTACTTGCTGATACAGAATGAATACCTTCTTCCAGATACTAAAATCGATACAAAACTCAAATAAACATGCATATTGATGGAATTGAATTGCAGTCAGTTTATGCAAGTCATGTAACTGTATGACTCTTAAGCATCTGTAATGATGTGCTTGGCTGCTTCTGACATGTTTGCTGCATGGATTTGTAAGCTTTTGATGTCTGTTGTAGCTTGGTTTCTGTTGCTGTAACTCCCACAATGACTAGCATGGGTTTGTCTGTCAACAGACTGTGATATACTGTCAGTTTAGGTTTCTTCACTTTCTGCTATGTTGTCCCACCAGTTAACCTCATGCATCAGTGGCTAATGGTGAAGCTTTCAGAGTGATAATGAAATTTCTAATTATTTGTCATTCATGTTTTATTATTTAAATGAGCTTTTTGTTTAGGCACTGCCATCAACTGCTTTCATAACCACCTTCAGCAAATGTTAAGTGAGTACGCAGTTTCACTGCCCAGCCGTGCTATGCTGGGCTTCCTGTTTTAGGTTCAGAACAAATGTGCAGGATGTCACTGTTATTTGCATAACAAAATGGATTAATTAAGGCTATTAAATTCTCCTCGCACTGAGCATTATTGTGGATTATGCATGCCAAAACCTGAAGTCATGCTCTGCACTGCTCTGTCTCCTTACAAATAAATCAGTTATATATGGGGTTTATTTATCATAATTTCACAGTTCTGTTATAGTTGAAGTAACCGGGAAATTACTTTATTTAAAAGAATTAACTAGCATGGTATACACACACACACACACACACACACACACACACACACACACACACACACACACACACACACACACACACACACACAATGCAACAAGCATAACAATAAAAGGCGTGATACTGAGGTAGCAGATTCTCTGCATTTTTGTTAAGTAATAGATTTGAACTGGTTTGTAGTTCATGGAGCAAGCATTTTAAAGTACTGCTTTCCCGTTTTGCCTTGCCCCTTGCAGATGCTGCTGTAAGTTAATATGCTCACCTGAATGTGAAGCAAGGCTTTGCTTAAGCCATCAGACACAGCATTTCCTTGGCAGCTCTGTGTTTGGCTGAGTGCTGTTTACAGGTGTAGAAAATAACATTAAGGTGCACTGATGTACCCGCTGCTCTCTTACTGGCATGGAGCCCAACACTTTAAAGCAGATTACTTCATGAAAAGCTGACACTGGTGATCCAGCAATCCTTTTAGCCATGATAGCCTTGGTTTGTTTCACCTCCCTTATACCTTTCATTTTTGCATGTAGCAACATATTTTAATTGTTTTATGCCTCTGCGTTTTCTTGTTTGTCTAAATTTGACTGTAGTTCTAATAAGTGCACTCAACATATAAAAGTTATTGTTTTGGCTGCTTTCCACCAGCAGTCCTTATTTTAGACTGGCTTCCATATATAAATATGATGGTAGCCCACGGGCAGGGTGAAAAGATTGATCTTTTTTTTTTTCATCTCTTATTCTCTTATCTTTCTGAATTTATTTGATCGCATCTTGCATTGAACTATATAATCCATTGAACTATAACTGTGAAATGGGTTTATATTTTTCTCCATTACTTTTATTGTATGCCCTTTCCAGTGTTTGTCTGTTGCAAGGGTCTGTATAAAAGAATGACAGCTGATACAAATAACCTTCTGTGTGTGTGTGCTATCTAGAAAAATTCTTGTCAACTTTGCCCTCTGCCTAATCAGTCAAATGCTGGTGGAATGTAGAAAACTCATAAAACAAGGATAAAGCCCTTTTGTCAGGGGGGTTTAGTTCCACTCACTCATCAATGTCCAGGACAACCCCAGCTGAAATTAAAATGTAAATGATGTTTGCTGCCTGTAAAGCTTAAAATAAAGGCAGGGAATCTGATCAGCTGACCACTTAATGATTTGTAGTCTGCTAACGGTACAACTGCTTCTGCACGCTTCTGTTTGTATCATCCATTCCAGACAGTGAATGACGCTGTTGATGACCCCAAGTGCTCTGGCATTTCCTGTGTGTTTTATGAAGGTGTCCTTCCGACCCTGTGCCACACACTGTTCTATATAAGAAAGTGACCTTCACAATGCTCATGGCCACCTACCATGTGACCATCTTCAATAACGTATAATTATGCATGGTTCTTATCTTCTCCATTCCCATCCCCACATACACTTGTGCCATCTTACAATTTATCCTAGAAAATAGTGTCTGCGTTTAAACTACAAATTACCAGTTACCTTTGTTTCTGTTTTGAATAGCCTTGCTTTCATTTGCTGTAGCATGTGCTTTGAAGCATAAGGCCTTGTAGAAGAATTGTAAATTATTTTCACAATGATTTGGCAGATATGTACCCTTAGTTTCTTCTGCATGTGGTTTCAGAATTTAGTGTGACTCAAGAGGTATGTTGACTTTTAGAGTGGGCGGATCTAGAAGTATTGCTCTGCATTTTAAATATGTGCAGAATCTAGAAATAATGCTTCTTCCAAAGCAAGTCAAGCAGTGCAAGCTGCCATGGTATTTTACTATACCTTACAGCTCTTGAATTGGTTCTTACATTTGGAGTTTGTCATCATTTTTACTAGGAGAGAAAACCTGAATTTCCTTTACATCATGTAATGACATATCTGTGCCAAAACCATTTCTTTTTTGCTGCAACTTTTCTTTAAAAAATCAATAAGTATTTTCCAGGGTGCATTCATATTCACTGTACAAGTAATCTTTGTGTTGGCAGCTTGTATCTGTAGTAAATCTGTTTATGTTTGAAATATGCCACAGTGTAATTTTAAATATTTTGTGACATTAACTTTTGTCATCACTTTCTGCCTCCGCATTACTTTCAGCCCTCCTGTTGTCAACTCATTGGTTGAAAAATCATCCCCAAAGCATGGCTGTCTGCAGAAAGTTTCCAGTAAAGACCGTAAAACAGGTTAATTTGTAGTGAAACATATTTCTTCAGAAAGCTGTCTTGTAGCAGAGTATTCTTGATTTCAGGTTCCTTCTAAATTAGATGCAACTGTAATCTGCTTTGATTTGTGACGTTTGTGCTCTTTAGGGTCTTCTCTACATTGTTTGCTGATGGGAGATTGATACCACTCAGTTCACAGGTTAAGTACAGGTTAGGTGTCCTTGAGGGACAGTTTAAGCCAAGATAGTTTCCCTTTCTGTGCTCAAAATAACCTATCCCATTTGTTTATAGATTGGCTTTACCCATCCCATGGTCGATGATTATATATCACTCCTAATAAAAATAAGAGGGGGCTCATACCATAGGTAATTTGAGGGGGACCCATGCATGGGATAAAGCACTCAAGAGCTGCCTCTTTTCATTACTAGTTTAGGGGGCAGTCCTGGGGTAAACTTTCTGTTTTCCATCCATAGATCTAAGTTGCACTTGAATATGGGCAGGGATGAATTTCTTTTATATGGATGTCTACAGCAGTTGCATCCTCTGCAAGATACACCTGTCCCAAACCATTCTGTTGATGTTGCAGAAGAGGTTTATATCCCTTGGCAGAGTATTTCTGATACCATTTGACTTGCTGAAGTCCAGTAAATCAGTCAGTTATGGGTCAGAAGATGCTTTGTATGGTACAGGTCACTTCTAAGCAGTCCGTAGGATACCTTGTATAGCGACAAGGCTTTGAGTCACTCCATGTGGAACATGTTCTAAATCCTTTTACTAAGGAATCTTTGTGGGTGTTACAGTTGTTGCATGTGTCTGTATTGAATATAATACCTCTCTGGCATGTAGCTATGACTGGCCTAATGAGGGCTGAGTGAAGGGGGACAGTGACATCCCTAGATCTAGATACAATCCCTTTGTGTATAAGCTGTGCAATACAGAAGAACATTCTTGCAGCAATAGACATGCTCAAAAATTAGGTCAGTGTCCACATAAGTTCCCAAATCCTGAACAACTGGGGCATGGTATTTCCCTGGGATAGATAGGGCATAATTACGTTTTCGGAAACATGAACATATGGTTTCGACCATATGAATTTCGAGTTTCTATAACTTGATAATATGATATAAATCTATATATACCCAAACCGAAGGGTAAAAAGGTCACACACTTGATGTCTCTAAGGGGTCATTTGCATATATCCCATGGGCTTCCACTACACTCACATACGTGTGTGTGTGTGTGTGTGTGTGTGTGTGTGTGTGTGTGTGTGTGTGTATTAATATATATATATATAATATATATATATGTGTGTGTATATATATATATATATATATATATATATATATGTGTGTGTGTGTATATATATATATATATATATATGTGTGTGTGTGTGTGTGTATATATATATATATATGTGTGTGTATATATATATATATATATATATATGTGTGTGTGTATATATGTGTGTGTGTGTTTCTGTGTATATATATATATATATATATATATATATATATATATATATATATGGGTCTACTTCATATAATCGACAGCTCATGTGATAGACACTCATTTTGCCAACACCAAAAACTCATTTGATCGAAACTCATAACATCAACACATGACATTCAAA
Organism: Protopterus annectens; assembly: GCF_019279795.1. NCBI lineage: Eukaryota > Metazoa > Chordata > Ceratodontiformes > Protopteridae > Protopterus > Protopterus annectens. The sequence goes on from NC_056744.1 coordinate 619,841,932, forward strand.
ACAGTATGCTCTTTCCCCACAGTAGCGCGACCCTGGAGTTAGAATAAATAGCCCCCCCCCACATCATAAATTTTAAACATACACATGGATGCGTACAACAGAAATGACAATATTTATCTGAATAATGTGGGGGGCTTTGCCCCCCCACATCCCCTAACTGTTTATTTTAACTCCAGGGTCGCGCTACAGTGGGGAAAGGACATAATGCTTTGAATTTCATGTGTCGATGTTATGAGTTTCGATCAAATGAGTTTTCGGCTTTTTGAGCTTTAGGTGTTTTGGTCTCTCTGAATAGTTTGTCGATCATATGAGCTGTCAATCATATGAAGTAGACCCATATATATATATATATATATATATATATATATATATATGTGTGTGTGTATATATATATATATATATATATATATATATATATATATATATATATATCTAATGAGAAAGAGGGAGTTATTTATTTCATCAAACATTCAGAATGTTGAATATGCTTTTGCCAGCTTATAAAAGCAAAGGTTCATAATATTGAAGAATGCTTGCATCTGTGTGTGGGATAACAGGCAATGGGGAGTGTAAGTAGCAGGGGTTTGGGGAGAATTGCCCGCCTAAATAAAACATTTTTGTTTTTGTTTGTGTTTTTGATGAATGGAGGTTCGATCTTTTGGTAGTCATTGTTTTTTTTGGACTACATTAGCAACAGGTTGGAGGGGATAGATCAACAAAGCTGCTGTATGCAGATGATGTAGCATTACAAGCAGACTCTGATCAAGAACTTCAGCAAAGGATAAGAGAATGGAATGCAAAACTGAAAGCACGTGGGATGAAACTAAGCACAGATAAGTTGTTGGTAATGTCAGCAAACTGGGGAAATCAGTAGAAGCTGAGAACAGAGATAGAAGGGAAGATAGTGGAACAGGTAAACAGGTTCAAGTATCTGGGAGGGGTGGTTGAGGAGAAGAGAAGTCTGAATAAAGAGGTCAAAACTAGAATCAGAGGGGCTGCGGCCAAGTAGCATAGATTGTTGGGTGTAGTCTATGACAGAAGAATGCCAAAGAAGCTGAAAAGTAAAGTGTACAAGACAATGGTTTGACCAAGTACTACTGTATGGTACAGAAACTTGGGCAGTAAAGGCAGAACAGCTAAAGAACTAGAGGTGATGGAAATGAAGTGCCTGAGAAGGGTGGGGTGGTAGGATGCACACTATGGGACAGACGAAGAAATGAGGACATAAGAACAGAAGCCAAAGTAGCTCCAATTGCAGAAAAGATCAGAGAGAATATATTACGGTGGCTTGGACACATGTACAGAAAAGCAGAAGTCAATCTGGTGAGAAAGATTTGGGACAGACTTGAAGAAGGCAAGAGGAAGTGAGGACATCCAGCAAAGAGGTGGATGGATTGTGTGAAAGAAGATCTGCGACAGTCAGGCATGAGTGTTGAAGAAGGCAAGAGTGTGGCACTGAAACATGAGTGTTAGCGACAGTTAACATGATACCCTGACCCAACGTAGAAAAAAAATGGCAAAGGCTGATGAAGTTTTTCTAGACATTTATATGCTTGATGATACATAGTTGATCATATATGTACTCGTGTGTGTGTGTGTGTGTGTGTGTGTAATATACACATGCATACATAGATACATATATGTCATTCAAACCTGTAGCACCTTTTTGTATCCTTCCAGTCAACACTCATAGCTCCTTATGGTGTCCAGACTTTTCTTGGGTCTGACTTTTTAAATGAGTGACTCACCAGCTTATAGTGGGCAGAATTGGGAAGGGCAAGAATTTGTTAATAAAATAACACTAAGATTGTTAATCTAGGATATCCAGCAGTAGAAAAGCCTTGATTATATTATGCTTTTTAAGGTGATTTTTCAGAAAATGGTCTGGAATGCAAGGATTTGTGCAGGCTGTGACAGATGCAACATTCCACACCACATAGGTGTGAATGAGGTATGCATAGTTTTTTTTTTGTTTTTTTTTTAAGTATGAGTAGCAGAGGTGTGGTAGATGCAGCCCTTCCCCATTTGCGGTGAACAGGGGCTTGCTACCCTGCAAAAAAAATTTTAAAAGAAATCAGGTTTTGATATTTTCATATATCCTCTTGAATTTTTTTTTTTTGTTTGAGGCACAGTCTTGACTCTGAGCTTCAGCAGTGGCCTGGAAGCTAAGCTTCAGAAGAAGAAACAAGGTATGATGTTTATTCCCTGTATGAAGGCTTGTCTGAATTGCTGCCGAGAAGAGTTTTGTACAGTAATTTCAATGTGCACCATGCAAAACTACCTTACACATTATCAAAAATATCTGTTATTCCCTCTTTCCTTGTTATGCTGCTCTTGGTAAGTCTCTCGATGTTAAAATAAATCCATTGTGTAAAAAAAGGAAAGGAGGACTATAGCAACTCTGTCTTACCCCCCTCACTGCTGACCTTAAAATAGGTTTCTCTTGCAGACCAGGATATCAAGTCTATAGTCCGTATTTTGCACCTTTCATAGGTGACCTTTTTTGTGGTTCACGCTTTTACTCAGTCCCAGACTGCCAGTTAGCAGGGGATTAAGGCTTTGAGCTGTTAACAAGCTACTTTCTATAGTCAGGGTTACAGGGATCTATTCCTTCCACCTCCATTTACTTACTGTGTGACTGTGCAAATCACTTAACCAGAAAGTGTTCCTGGATCACCCCTGAAAAGGGGACACCTGTGTCCACTGGGCTTACTAAATTCGGAAATTTAATTTTTTTCTTAATTGTGTGCACATGCATAATACAAGAGTCTAATATGTTGCAGTATATATGTGACATGCCACTGTTGGGGATATGGAGAAGGCTTTGCAATAGTCGTAGTGTATTATCTACTTAAGAAACTGTTTGCCGGCTGTTCGTATGTCAGCTGCTGTAAGCCTCCAGTACTCTTGCTGAGGCCACACTGCCTGAGTACAAGAAAAGTCTGTACTTTGTGCTATGCATTAGGCAGAGGTACAGCTAAGATATAAGTACCCATAATGCACACTTGTCTATAACGGCTGGGAGGGGAGGTATGTTTTTGACATAATGAGTGATGATGGTATCTGGTTGAATACTGAGTTACATCATCGCAATGCTGTGCACTAAACATTGTCCTCAACATAGTCTTTACGTGTGTACAGCCTGAAGGGAGTGATGCCACTCGGATACATTTTCATTGAGAGTAATGCAGTCATTTAAAATCAGAGGGGTTTTGGAATGAAGAACACCCAGCATGCTGTGCATGTTAATGCATACTGTATCTCAGACTGACAGAGGTATGCAGTCACCTTAAAATTTCACCTCATTTGAAATTCAGACTACAACTTTGAATTTGACTATAAGATACACTGCCAATTGATCTAGTGAACTTTAAAGAGGAGTCTGGTTAAACTGCTGCAGTGTGTTAGACATTGGGAGGGTGCTATAGGTTCACAGGTGTGTACTAGACTACCTACCACTAGTGCATTTATAAGTCTAGTTAAGCAACCCAAATGTGTCCTACAAGTTATATGTTTTAGACCTTTATATAGGGGGTGATTGTTGGTTATCACATGATTTACTGACTGCCTCTGTCCATCAGAAACATAGGCAGCAGACCAGGGGTGAAAATTGGATTTTTCATCCAATGGTCCAGATTATGATTAAATAGAGTTGGGCATACTTTGTTTCACATGGATAGAGTGCCTATTCCAGAAAGTGGGAATTCACTGAGATGCATATCTTTCTCTGCAAGATGTCCTGTTTATTTCACAAGCAAAATTTAAGTTTTTAGATATAGTGCCATTTGTTTTGCAGATGTGCAAAGTGTTCATCTGAATGGGGTCCAGGGATGCCTTGCATGCCAAATACCAGATATGATTTAGCACTTTGTGCACTGTTCCGAAGTCCTATATAATAATAATTTCATTGAAGCTAAAATGACACAACCTTCATTCAAGTTGCCTATCAAGTCTAAGAGAAGAAAACTTTCAAAAAGTTTTCTTCTTCCAACCTTACTCTATGGGTCTCCTATCTTCACCAATCTCCACAACTCTTTGCAATACAAACTGCAGTCCTGTTATTATAAGATTGCAAAAATTTGCATCAACCCAACCAAATCACACCCACCATTGCCAGGCCACTAGAGAACTAAACTGGCTAGAATTTGCACACAGCGGTAGTGTTGTTACCTCACAGCAAGAGGTTCTTCCGTTCGATTCTCGGCTTGGCGTGGGTGTGCCTTCTGTGTGGAGTCCGCATGTCCTCCCCGCGGTTGGGTAGAGTTCGAAAGACATGCATGCGTAAATGGGCGTACCTTCATTGAAGGTTGGGCGTCGAGCTGGCACCTCAGCATTTCGTAAAAATCTACTTCCAATCATTAGCGGACCTGAGTTCCGCTGTGGCGACCCCTTACTGGGAAAAAGCCGAAAGACAAACAAAAACAACCTACACTACACACAACTTAGCTTTGCCCATAAACTCATTTATAAACCCAAGTTTTGCCCTTTCCTGAAAAATATGGTTGAACATTATATCCCATCCAAAAAGCTACACTCTAACAACAAACACCTACTTAGTGTCAAAACTTAGTAAAAGAGCAGGCAGCTGTCTCTATTCCCATTTCATAACTAAGCTGTGGAACGCCCTCCCATCACCAGTTACAGAATTAGACAACATAATCTCCTTTAAAAGAAAATTAAAACAACATCTCACTGATAATTCCAGCTGCACATGCAACACATATCCACAGTCTCCTTAATCTAGCAAAACTGTTTCACATAGCAAATACACTTTTGTATATGCCATACTGTTACACCGTGCGAGTTATCCCTAATCTTTAGTATCCTAGTCCACACATCTATACAACTATCTTAACAGATTTTCTCTTCTGTCACTTTCTACTTTTAATACTATCGTTAAGTGCATACCACCTATAATCTACATATTCCCACCACCTAGCTATAAGATTCTAACGATATCTATCCTAGCTGTAAGTTTAACTCTCTAATTCTACCTTCCCACTGCACTTACCTTTCCCTTTTCCTATCCCCCCAAAGACATTAAGCTGTATTGTTAAATTTTTCTAACTGTTTAGCTGTACTGTTATTTTTAAGTGTTTTCCTACATGCTAACCTTCCATTGTTACTGTATTGTGCCTTTTTACAGCATATGTGCTGTTTAGTTTTCTATATTATTTCATTTGCTTTATAAGTAATTGTTTCTTTACAAATTCATGTAATGATTTTCATGCAACTTGGAGCTTTTCTCCCCGGGCCTCCACTGAAAATGGGTCCCAAGCCCAGTGGACTTTCTCAGTCAACAAATGTAAATGAATAAAATTGTATGCATTGTGGTTGTTAAGTAAAGTACTGCTGGACTGTATGATTGTTCCCTATTGAAATTTCAACACTCACATTAGCGAATGCCGTAATACTGAAAAAGAATTGAATATCCAGGAGAAAAGTAAATATTGATCACCTCTCATCTCATTTAAACTTTTTTTTTTTTTGCAAGGGATAGGCCCCCTTAGACTCCAGACATTCGGGGCACAAGCCCCCATCCCTCAAACTTGTGTATACGAACTCTGAGATTGCCATACCGTAGAAAAAATGGAATATGTTTAGCAATGGCAGTCTTGGACATAGAAAATGCAAGTCCAAATTTCCAGCCATTTCAGGAGTCGCTAATATGGGTGCCAATATTTCAAATGATTACCCTGAAATAATTGTATATAACTGTCAATTTTTTCATAGGAGAGAGAAGGTAAGAATATGCTAAAGTCTTCTTCCTTGCCAAAATACAGCATACTTAAAATAAATAATTTTACACTTTGAGTATTGTACATTGGGCTAATTGTATGTTTTATGGTTTTCTTCCTAGTGTGGATTATTTAATAAATACATTGGTATTATTTGGGCCTTGTTTTTGTTCAGCACTTGGAGTGGCTAGTTGCTTCCTCAGTTTTTCTTTTGGTTCTTGATCTCTTTATTGATGTTTCTCCCTCTCTTTTTACTTTTATAGATTGCCTAAGGCACTTAGTAAGAAAGTCATTTTGTGGAATAATATCACATCCAGAAATCACAATTACCTGTAAAAACTGAAAGATCCAGAGTTCCAGAATTGGTATTTGCTTTCCACGGTTTACTGTTGAAACCTGGAAAGTGCATGGGTGGACCGGTCACGTGGTCAACCCGAAATCCTGAATCCAGAACAGCGAAATTCTGGCCAGATTGAAACTGAATACATCGACACCTGTAGTTCGATTTTGTTCGATATAGCAGAAGGTGATGTCAGTCACCCATGCTGTGCACCTTCACGTACCATGAGATCCCATAGTCAATGGTACATGTATTTTACTGTTTTCCAAGGGGCAATCCCCCCGCACCCCCTCATGGGGGATCTGCACCCCCTGCAACTTATATATACCAACTCTGAGATCGCACTACAGTGAGGAAATGGGCTAATTTCCTGTTCCTCACTGAACCGCAATCTCTGTGCACAATGCCAAACTCAGATACTCTAACTACACTATCCATTTGCTGTAGTGTAATTGATGTATTTTGATTCGGCATTCTGCCCATTAGAAAATTGCCCTTTGACCGCATGCCGGTTGACAGCATTCACTTTGGATATTCAATTGTAAACCATTTTGCACATATAAATTCTTTTTGATTTTTTTATAAATACATATATTTCTTACAGCAATGTCAAAGTAAATTAGTTTTTTTCAGTCAGAATTTGGTTAAATTAATGTAGCCTGTCTACTGCAGGAGACACGTTTGTGCAGCATTATTTCTCTCATACTCAGAACTGGTGCAGAACATTTCATATTCTACAGTGTGCCTTAAATGGGATTTACAAACCATATAATCTCTGTATTTCCCTCTGGGATCACATCAGGATATCAGGAGTTGCCTTTGTAATGAAATATTCAATTTAAATGAACCAGTCTTGCTGTTTCTTGAGTCCTTTTAATTTCTTCAGTGAACTTTGCTGGGGTATTAATGAATTTGCAGTGAATCCCATTTGAGAAATAGATGCCATCTGTCTTTCAGAAGTACTTATTTATTAGAGACTTTAAAATCTTACTGGGTAGATTTTCTCATTTGTGAAAAACTTTAGTTATATACTTACCATTTATGTAACTTGTAATAAACTTCTTTTCACGCCACAAACTGACAAGTTCATATCGATACTCATTAAAATGTGTACATAGTCTTGCTGTAAATATAGCAGGGATTATATCTCTCAGCAGTAATCATTCAGTGCGTAAAGTAGATCCTGAGAGCGGAAAGTTAGAAATTGCAGCAGTGTGAAACACTGCCTGCTTTCAGTATGCAGTACCAGCCGAAAATATGGTATTTGTCTTAGGAAGCCTGTATAGCTGTAAGGCAATACTGTGAAACAAGTGCCTGAAATACAGAAAGGGACTTGGCTAAGGGCCTTTGAGGCCCACTCCATGATGTTTACATTTCCTTTTGACACCAAATATATAAGATATGAGGGAGACTGATCTGCTGGCCTAAGGGCAGAATCAGTTTACAGCACTGATGTCTCTGGTTTAGGGATGGATTTCGTTTGTTTAAAAGTATTTAGGGATGGGGAGACTGACTGCTGTAGGGACAGTTCTTTTTATTACAGGACAAAGGAGGGAGGGTGGTGAGCTTGATACCTGACAGACCCCGGTCATACGGTAGACCAAAACCATGAATCTCATGGCTCCAGAGGGTGCATTAGGATTAGCCTTGCACCACCACCAACATATACTTTTATTTACCCACTGTTTGGCTGCTCACAGCTCTTTTACTTGCATCTAAATGCACTTCTATCTATTCCAGACTCACACTTGGATGTACAGACTGTGTCTGTAAATCTACTTTATTTGAATTTGTGCAACCTTGGATCAGTATATTTATAATGTGGGAGTTGTAGGGTCAGATCTTCCAAGTTTGCCATACAGGGGGTCTTGCCGTCCTCTGCAGAAACTACTTTTTTAAAGTTGGCACTGATCACTAGTTTAGTGGGAGTTAAATCCCCGACAGCAAGTTGGAGAGCCTTTGAGCAGTTAGTGTTGAACTGAATGTTAGTGTTGAACTGAATGAAGCAGATCCCATCCCATGAACACACATGGAAACATGCTTGCACCAAACTGACATCATGGCTTGTGCATCTCTCATTGGATGATCTCTCATTAGGTAACTCAGCATAGTCTAGACCTTGTGCAAGCTGTTCTCATGTATGACTAACAGGACTGTGGGTCTGTCACAGGACTATGTACACTGGCAGTTTCTGGTGGAAGGGATGTGAGCACACTGCCATCAGCTTTATGGCACTAGTTATTGAGGTAACAAGAAAAGACTTACACAAGCTGAAAGGACAGGAAGCTGCAGATCTGTATGACACTGTTTGGCCTGGCCATCCTTGTGGCTTCTGTTTGCATTTTCTGTCTCGGAGTGGTATGAAGTCATCTGAGTTTCACCTGCACTGTCACTGGCTGGTAAGTGTACTTTGCATGCTTCGGAGCAGTGCCAGCTCCTGTTTTCTGATAATTAAATGACACACACCAGTGGAAGTGTAATACTCCTAGACATGCGGAGAAAGTAGACAACCTTTTTGAACAGCCTTGCACAAAGATACATTTTTGAATAGTCTGATAGAAGTGTCATTGCTATATGTGAAACTAAAGGTTTGTTTTGCCCCTAGATCCCTTGTTATCCATGGATTTGTCCACATACATTCTGTTTTTGGATATGCACACAACAGTCACCATTCTGTCCAGTGAATGATATTTTTCACTGTCTTGTGTACAGACCCTAATTCATTGTAACACTGTGTTTGAATCTGCCCTTGAGCTTGATATAGTGAAAGAAAAAGTAGTTGCTTTGTGCCTCTTTCTGGTCATTGCCATTTCATCACTGCAGATTGATATAGTCAGTCAGACTGCTAGTGTATCTGTTTTTACAAAAAAAATATTTTGTTAATACATTTTTAAGGTTTTAGTAGTTTATTTTTGTAACTGAAGTAAGGCAGGTTCGCAGGTGTGTTGTACAAAGAGTAGAGTGATGGAGATATTCAAACTGACGGCCTTAAATTTCAGCTCACCCAGCATACTCCATAAGCTCATAGATACATAGCTCCATAGGCAAGTATCAGACAATCATTTGGCAGACTATTAAAAACCTAGTCGATATCTCATTTTCAAGTTTCCTTCAGCATTAAGGAGGGCAGTACAGTATAGCGCAGCACCTCCTTTAGTGCTTACTGTTCCAGGAGATGCACGGTGTTTGTTGGATTAACATTATGTTGCATTGCTGTCAGGTAGTATGGTGATAAGGAAGAGAAACCAAACAAGAATGTAAGTCATCTAGGTGAAGGACACTTAGAAGCATAGACACAGAGAGTAGATAGAGGCCATTTGGCCCACCTAGCATACCCATTTCATTGTCTGTTGGATAAATGTACTTGACCAGCAGATGTTTTGTTTCCCACTCTCCATAAGATCACTTACCTTTTGTGCAGCCAGGTTTTGTACTTGTTTACTGTTCTTGACTTGCTCAGGAGGCTCATTTTGCTCGTGCACCTTTTGTCTGTAAAGTACTGCTTCCTCAGAGGTGGATACTTTGCATTTTTAAATGGTGTCTTCTCACACATCTGTTTTTGAAAGGTGATAGCCACTTAGTCTGTGAATTCCCTTAAAATGCATGCACGTCATGTCCCCCGTTATAAATGCGTGTTTCTTTTAGTCTGTCTTTTGAGACTACTGACACACCATTTCTTGTTGCCTTGCTGTTAATTGCTTTTATCCTGTAAGTGTCCTATAAAAAAATATGGACGCCAGAGCTGCATGTATTTGCTCTTAACCAATGATCTATTACACAGAGACATATTTTCTTTCCTAATGGTGAAACCTGTTTCTGTGCATTACAGCATTCCATCACCCTACTTTGTCGCTTTCTCATGCTCTTTGGCTTACCTTTGTGTCTCCTTATATGACTGTTACCTCATGTGTAGTCGCTGCTGATTTCCTTTCTTTGTTTTCATATCCCAGTCATATTATTTTACATTTTCTTTTGCATTGAATTCAAGCTGTCATGTTTAGATTGTTTCTTAAAGATTATGAAGTCTCATTTTATCCTATCTTTGCCTTTCTTTTTTTTCTTTCTTTATTTGTTTAACTGGGGTAAGCCTAGTAGATATTACAGTCCTTTTTGCAAGCACAACTATCGAGCACTGTCTGATTGACTTTCATAAAGTCACACAGTCGGTAAAAAGAAGCTGAGGGAATTAAACCCTGGACAATAAGAAGCAATCTTGCCACCCCAGGAAGAGCATCCCCACAGCAGCTTCTCCAAGCTCTGCCGTCTATTTCTCTTAAGGGGAGCAATGCCTCTGCATATCAAATTCCTCCCAGCTAACTAGTGTGGAAGTACCACAACAGCACAAGCTAGGCAGGCCCAAACACCACTAGGTAACACCTAATGCATCCCTCTTGTGAGGAGCCCGACTCACCTGTCTCCTTTCCAGTATGGACAGATCAGCAGGGGCTGGTCATTCCCGTTGTTTCCTGCCTGCTCTGACAAGCACCCGAGCTGTTCAAACTCTGTTCACTTGCAGCGTAATCAAGGCTTTATATTTCTATGCCGCAGAACTGGCAGATTACTTTGACTCTGTTACAGTAAAGTGTACATCTGTAGGCACTTTTAGTTAAATTTTAACGTCAATGTTTGTAAGACTTAACTGAATTTCTTTAGATAAAAAAGTTGCTACAAAAATATAGAAGGATCTTGTAATTGACGGTTATCATTCCTGGGCATTTTTATAGCCTTTGGAGTTATTTATTGAGATCCATATCTTCTTTTAGTGACTTGTAGTTTAATATTTTTGTGACATGTTTTGTTTTTCTTTTAAGCATGTCTGTTTTTTCATGTTATTATTTTTTGAGTGGGGATAGATTGTAGTCATAGACTGAAACAGTCTACTGAGGTAACTGTTAAATGAATCTGTAAAACAGTAATGCTTATTTCTTTTCTTAATTCCTGTACCTCATTTGCTATAAGGTACTTATAGCATATTTACTTTTTTCCTGGATTATATCTCTGTAGTAGATTGCACAATTTTAGCAATCACAGAAGGTGGTGTATTTTTTTTTGTTTATTTTAAAACACAAAGTACTTTTAACACTTAAAGCTTGCATGTCATTTTTTTAAGGTATTACAAGATCTAGTATCAGTATACAGGTTATATATGAGGCTTAGTATTTGAAATGTATTAATGGTTTTCTTAGCCACAGTGTGTTGGAGTTTCCCAGGTAGTGAGTATTATGAATTAATATATTATTGTCTTCTGAATTAAGCTGATGCACAGTGAAATGAGACAGAGTAACTATTTAGCCACATATACCAGTGGCATTGCTCTAGCAATTACACAGTCAAAACGCTAAGCTATGTTTTATAGTATATATTAGCCATGTTTACCAGTAGTACTAATAATTATACACGCACAATGCTAGACAATGTTTTATAGTATATATTAGCCATGTTTACCAGTAGTACTAATAATTATACACGCACAATGCTAGACAATGTTTTATAGTATATATTAGCCATGTTTACCAGTAGTACTAATAATTATACACGCACAATGCTAGACAATGTTTTATAGTATATATTAGCCATGTTTACCAGTAGTACTAATAATTATACACGCACAATGCTAGACAATGTTTTGTAGTATATATTAGCCATGTCTACCAGTACTACTAATAATTATGCACAATGCTAGACAATGTTTTATAGTATATATTAGCCATGTTTACCAGTGTACTGTATATTAGCCATAAGTTTACAGTAGCACTAATAATATAACACCACAATGCTAGACAATGTTTTATAGTATATATTAGCCATGTTTACCAGTAGTACTAATAATTATACACAATGCTAGACAATGTTTTATAGTAAGTAGTACTAATAATTATACATACAATGCTAGACAATGTTTTATAGTATATATTAGCCATGTTTACCAGTAGTACTAATAATTATACACGCACAATGCTAGACAATGTTTTATAGTATATATTAGCCATGTTTACCAGTAGTACTAATAATTATAAATGCTAGACAATGTTTTATAGTATATATTAGCCATGTTTACCAGTAGTACTAATAATTATACAGCACAATGCTAGACAATGTTTTATAGTATATATTAGCCATGTTTACCAGTAGTACTAATAATTATAATGCTAGACAATGTTTTATAGTATATATTAGCCATGTTTACCAGTAGTACTAATAATTATACACGCACAATGCTAGACAATGTTTTATAGTATATATTAGCCATGTTTACCAGTAGTACTAATAATTATACACGCACAATGCTAGACAATGTTTTATAGTATATATTAGCCATGTTTACCAGTAGTACTAATAATTATACAAATGCTAGACAATGTTTTATAGTATATATTAGCCATGTTTACCAGTAGTACTAATAATTACAATGCTAGACAATGTTTTATAGTATATATTAGCCATGTTTACCAGTAGTACTAATAATTATACATACAATGCTAGACAATGTTTTATAGTATATATTAGCCATGTTTACCAGTAGTACTAATAATTATACACGCACAATGCTAGACAATGTTTTATAGTATATATTAGCCATGTTTACCAGTAGTACTAATAATTATACACGCACAATGCTAGACAATGTTTTATAGTATATATTAGCCATGTTTACCAGTAGTACTAATAATTATACACGCACAATGCTAGACAATGTTTTGTAGTATATATTAGCTGTGTGTGCCAATTGTACTAATAACACATGCATGATGGTGTACCATATCTTGGAGTATACGTTAGGCATGTGTACCAGTGTGTGTGTGTGTCTGTGTGTATGTGTATATATATATATATATATATATATATATATATATATATATATATATATATATAGGTCTACCTGATAATGCCGAAAGTCCACAATGCCAACGACGAGAACACCGACACCGGAAGATCGACAACGGAGATAATCGACAGTTGAAAATCCCGACGCTGAGAACACCGACATGTTAAGGTAAGTGTGCGATAGTGACGGACTGAAGAGTTAGGGGCGGGTTACGTGAGTTAGGGTTAGGGCGTGGGTTAGGTGAGTGTGCGATAGTGGCGGGCCTTAGGGTTAGGGTTTGGGTTAAGGTTAGTGCATAGATAGTTGTGTATGTAAGGTTTAGTGTAGGTTTGTAAGGTTTTTGGTGCGCTTGTGTTGTATGTGTGCTTTTTGGACAGGGGATTTGTTTTGTTTGTTGATTGTCGGGATTGTGGTTTGTCGGGCATGTGAAGTTTCGTGTTTTTGAACTTTCGGTTTTGTGGTGTCTGTGATTTTGTTGTCGGTGTTATCAGGTAGACCCATATATATATATATATATATATATATATATATATATATATATATATGTATATATATATATGTATAGTAATTTAATTAGTCATGTACATGACACTAGTGGTAGCAATAATTATGCATGTATAATGCTAGCCAATATTTTATAGTGTATATTAGCCATGCGTACCAGAAGTACTAATGATTAAATATGCATGATGGTGTACTATGTTTTGTAGTGTGTGTATTAGCCATGTACATGGCACTGGTGGTACTAATGATTATGCATGCGCAGTGCTAGGCAATGTTTTGTAGTATATATTGGCCTTGTGTACCAGTGATACTGCTAATTGGACATGCACAATGGCACACTGTGATTTACAGCATATATTAGCCATGGGTACCAGTGACCATAATAATTACATATGCTCAGTGCTAGATGATGATTTATAGTGTATGTAATCAGGATTAAGACCTCAGCTGTGGTGGTGCAGCGGTTAGCTTTGTCGCCTCACAGCAAGAGGTTCTCCAGTTCGATCCTTGGCTGGGGTGCTTTCTATGCGGAGTCTGCATGTCCTCCCTGTGGTCACGTGGGTTTCCTCTGGGTGCTCCTGTTTCCTCCCGCATCCCAAAGACATGCTGTTGGTGGATTGGACACTCTAAATTGGCTTGAAAGAAGAAGAATCAGGATTAAGACCTCAGATCATAATGAACCTAGAAAGCAATGATTTTCTGTTTATGCTGTCTCTTGTGTAGATATCCAGTTTAGTTTTGACTTAAGATGCTACTTTGTCATATTTCAAAAGGGATTTTGTTCCACAGTAAGATACTGGACAGTGTTACAGATGACAATTGTTTTTGTTTCATTTAGTGTCTAATTTTAATAATAAATTAACTCCCATAGAGTTATCTCAAATGAGTGATAGTTTAATGATTCAAATAGAACTGAATCAGGTGTGCCTTAAATATGAGACGTGAATCCAACAAAAATAATTAGTATGACATTGAAAATAATAGTATTTTTGATCAGGTTCAGGTAATACAGTTATTTGAACTCTGTCATCTTCTTAGATAAACAGATCTGTACTCTGTGTTGTTTAACAAGCTGTTTAAGTTGAAACAGAAAGCCGTGGTACATTCTTATCATAGGAAGTTACTAGGCTGTTGGCCCTGAGGTCCTTATAAGCCTAGCCAAGAGTGTAGCCCATGTTTAGACAAGTCAGCATCCAAACCCCCTGTCCAGCATGGACACAGGTGGAGTCTCAGGGGTGTATTTTCTGTTTCCCATCCAGTTATCCAGTTGGTGCTTAAAAAGGGATAATGACGTACTCTGCTTGATGTAGAGAGGGGGTCTATTCCACAGAAGGGGGAGTCTCTGGGACACAGATCTGTATTGCCAAGTCCTATTGATGTTACAGACCAGGTTGCTGGTTACTCGAGTGGAATCTGACTTGTGGATATGCATCAGTCCCATCAAGGCGGGGTCTGAGATTGCTTTGTATGCCAGACAGAGGTCACCTATGAGGAGGCTGTATGAAACTGAGTAGAGGGACAGGACTTTTAGCCTATCTGTGTAGAGTAGATGTTTGAGGCACTGGATTCTTCTGGTGAGGAAACTCTGTGGTCTCTCCAGCTTCTGTATGCGCCTTGTGAGGTACATGTTGAAGGGGGCATTGTACTCAATAATGGGCCTTATAAGTGAAAATACAGGAATGTTATGACCTCCTTGTCCTTGGATGAGATACCTTTACTTATGAGGTGGGCCATGTAGAAAGCTTTCCGTACAATGGAAGCACCATGGTGGTCAAAAGTTAGGTTGCTGTCAACCTGGGTTTCTAAATCCCTCATGACTGATTGCTTTCTTAGGACGTTGCTAATGTGGTAATATGTAGGGACATCACTTTTGGCCAGCTTGAGATCATGTTTCTGCCACCAGTCATTTGTGTGGGTGTGACCCTCTTGGAGGACGTCCACATCACTTGGGGAATTGATGACTGCACCCAGCTTGCAGTCATCTCCAAACTTGGTCAGCCATAGCCCACTGGTTCTGGCTGCATCTCAGAGAAGTATATCCCGAATAACAGAGGCCCCAAGACTAATCCCTTGGGTATGCAACTCGTTATGGGTCTACTGCTTGAGGTGGCTTCCCCTGTTTTGATTAGTTGGGTTCTCTCAGTGAGCCAGTTTGCTACCCATCTGGTAACCTATGGATTGATGCCTAGTTGAGCGAGTTTATCTATTTATGCCCAAATAGGCAATAGTGTCAAAGCCTTTGATCAGGTCAAGGTAGGCGGTGTGCACAGTTATCCCCTCATCCATGGCTTTGGTGACTGTCTCAAAGAAGTCGATCATATTTAAAAGACATGATCTCCCCTTGACAAAGCCAAACTGTGTGGGGTCGAGTGTTTGGAGGTTGTCAATGTCCCTGTTAATGAGGTCCATGATAATCTGTTCCAGGGCTTTGCAGATCAGGCTAGTTAGGCTGATGGGTCTATAATATCCCAGATCAGTGGCTGCTCCACCTTTGTGTAAAGGGATGACAGTGGCTGTCCTCCACTCGGCTGAGACAAAACATTTACTCAGGCTTTGGTTGAATAGGGTGCCTGATGGTGCTGTAAGTTCATGCCTAAATTCATGTAGGATCCAGCCTAGGATGATATCGTGTCCCATGGAGGTTGTATTTTTTCCTTTGAGAGGGCAGTGATAACCTCTTTCCCTAGAGATAAGGTATGTGGGGCAGGTACTGAGGATGTCCTGATTTACTGATGGGGGGAACAGTGGGGTGAAGTTTTCACTGAATCTGTCAGCCAGTAGGTTGGCTATATCTACAATTTGTGTATGTGGTGTCATTGACCACCTGTTCTGAACAGATCTGGGTGTTTGCTTTGAGATTGTGGACATATGTGAAGAATGCATTTTGATTGTCTCTAGTAGATGTGGCCAATTTGGACTCAAAGTTGGCTTCAGAGGATTTCTCTAGTGCTCTTATTTGCTTGCTCAGGCTAAGGAGCGATTGCTTCCAATTGGGCACCTGCTCCTTCTTGGTCCTGGACAGCAATTTTTTATTCCTTTTGTTATATAGTTTATTTATTGAAGATGTCCAGACAGGTTTACTCTTCCTTGCGGAGGATGATTTTGTCCTGTTGAGTATTCCTGACCCATGAATCTGTATAAATGCTAGTATAGTACTTTGGTGTAGATTTAGATATGGGTGCTAGTTCCTACAGAGGGGGAAGGGGCTGTGAAGCTGTTTACAAATTCCTGAGGGATGGTATAATCAGCTATGGAGAAGTTTTTTGTTTGACCCTAAGTCGAGGGGAGTAGGGAGATGGTGACTTTGAAAGTGACTGCTTTATGGTCAGATATTACAATGGATGATGATATTGTAGGGGTGCTGCAGTGGTTAATCATGTTAGTTAATACCAAGTCCAAGATGTTATCACCTCTTGTGGGGGTATCGACTAGCTGTTCCAAGGCATTTGCATTGATAAAATTGAGGAATCTCTGGGGATTTGTGTTCAGGCATGAGTAGTTTTTCCAGTCTATGGTTGGGTAGTTAAAGTCACCCAGGATCATGGTAAAGGGTTGAATCTTGATAGATTCAAAGAGGTCCAGATAGATGGAGTAGGCATCTTCAGTCAAATTTGGGGGCCTGTAGCTAGCTATGATTTGAATAGTAGCCTTGTCAATGGTTAACTGAAGCTGGAGTGTCTCCTGTGCGTCATGCTGTTTGACCAGCCTGAATGTGTGTGTGTGTGTGTGTGTGTGTGTGTGTCTTTGATATATATTGAAACTCCACCTCCTTTGGCTTTGCTGTCCACAGTTTGGGGTCTTGAATGTATGATAGGATAAATAACCAGGTAAGGCTGTGGTGCTGTCTGCAGCTTTGAACCAGGTTTTTGTGACTGCACAAATTTAAGCATTGCCCAGGGTTAAGAATACTTGGCAATGAGTGCAGTTTCATGTTTAGACTCCTAGCATTTAGCAGCCTCACCTTTAATTTGCGTTCTGTTGACATTTTTACGTTGGTAGTATTTGCCTCATGATGTTTCCTAAAAAAAAGGCACTATGGGAGAGGCAAGAGCCTTTGCCAGAAGCATGAAGCTCAAGTGAGACAGTCGCAGGCCATCTGTAGCAAAGCATCATGGTTTGTCGATCATATCTTCCCAGGCTGTTAGGTACAGGATCCCCCTGAAATGACACCAGAAGCTAAGCCAATTGTTAAAGTCAATAATTTTCTGTTTGTATTGAGGCATCATTCTGGGTCATGGTAGAATGCTGCGTAAGGCTAGGGGCATACCTGCCTGGGACACACATTCAGTGAGCTCAATCATGTCTCTCCTCATATAGTCCAGGAAGGTATGTCTCAAGTCGTTCACGCCAACATGGACTATGACGGAGCCATAACAGTACCTGTTGAGAGACTTGAGTCCGTGTGTGATATGGCTGATTCTGGCACCTGACAAACAACTAACCATGATTTTCTCCTTATCCAGCCTGGTGAGAGGCACATATGTGTGTCTCACAGTGGAGTCTTCTATGACTAATATGTTGGGTTTATGGTTGGACCTTAGTGGTTGCGCGACACAGGTTTGTGGACTATGCGTCATATGTGGTGTGGAGGGTTGTGGAGTTTGCATGTGTTTTTGCCTCTGAGGTCTCCTTTGTTTGGGTTTGTTTTTGTTGTTAACCTCCGCATATATGGGTGTGTATTATGTAGTTGTAGGTGGTGTCTGAGGTGTAGTGATTGTGTTGACAATCTTCTCAGTGCCATATATACTGGACTGTGAGGGAGAGAACATAGACTCTTAGGTCTTAATGTAATTGCATCTCTCACACATTGTGTTCCTAGGTGGTAGTAGTAGATGGTTGTCCGTGTACATGAGGCAGTTGCTACACTGTCTCAGGATGCCCATCAACCAGGCTGGCAGGCGAAACAGTAGGACATTGTCCATCCATATTTGTCAGAATCTGAGGGAGAGAGGCCAGCGTGAGCTAAGGGATAGGCCCAAAGCCCAAGTGCTTAAACCAAAACTAAGAGGCTTAGAATAGCACTTACAATTTAAACAGGCTAAAAACAAGAAGTAATAAATGCAGCAGAAAAGATGCATTTGAACACTTTAGAGAACAAGTAGCAGAAAAAGCAAGACGAAGTACTAGAGTAGGAGGAGGAAACACAAATACTGTAAAAGAAGCTGAATAAACTTTTTTTCAGTAAAGTGGAAAGGGAGAAAGGAGGAACAGAAGATAATTCATGGTTAAGAAACTAAGGGGGTTGACCTTCCCAAATCTTCTCTCTGTATTAGTTAGAGCTAATGAAACTGGACTGGAAGGAGTATCCCAGATCAAATTTACAGTAGGGGTAGACAACCGCAAAGCCACCAAGTATTTAAACTTGTATTAACATTTGTATTGTGTTAACATTTAATTAAATTCAAAATCCATTCATTTTTATTGCTTCAACGTGCATGCTGTAATAATCTTGCATGTCTTAGTTAACAGTTATTCCTAAATCTCTTCCCTCAGCAAATTTTATAACATGATTTCTGATACTGTGTGTGACAGCTGGTGGTTTTCTGCTGATTGCCTTCATAGACCATATCACTCAAGTGTCCCTGATTTTCAGGTATGTCCCTCAAAATGACCACATTTTTGTTCTGTCCCTCTTAATCCCTCCTACAATTGGTGACATTTGTGGATATGGTGGTGAGTTGCACTCAATAAATATTGGCAATAATTACAGTTTTAAACTTCTTTTACTTCAGAAAATGTACATTAATTAATATGATCTTTTTCTGTTAATGTCTCAAGTTAACAGAACTCTTGTTCTTTTTTTGGCTGCTCCTGTTAGGGGTCGTCACAGCGGATCATCTGTTTCCATTTCTTCTTGTCCTCTGCATCTTGCTCTGTCACACCAACCACCTGCATGTCCTCTCTCACCATATCCATGAACCTTATTTCTTTTCCTGTTACCTGGCAACTTCATCCTTAGCATCTTTTTCCCAATATACTCTGCATCCCTCTTCAGCACATGTCCAAACCAACGTAATATTGCCTCTCTGGCTTTGTCTGTAAACCTTCCAACCTGGGCTGACCCTCTAATATACTTCTTCCTAATCCTCTCCGCCCTCATCACACCCAGTGCAAATCTTAACATCTTCAACTCTGCCACGTCAAGCTCTGACTCCTGCCTTTTTTTCAATGCCACCGTCTTCAACCCATATAACATAGCTGGTCTCACTACCCTCTTGTAGACCTTCCCATTTGCTCTTACTGGTACTCGTCTGTCACAAATCACTCCTGACACTCTTCTCCACCCACTCCATCCTGCCTGTACTCTCTTCTTCACCTCTCTTCCACACTCCCCATTACTCTGAACTGTTGCTCCCAAGTATTTATACTCATCCACCTTCACCACCTCTATTCCCTGCATCCTCACCATTCATCTAGCCTCCCTCTCATTCATACATATATATTCTGTCTTAGTCCTGCTGACCTTCATTCCTCTTCTCTCTCTACATCTCCAGGGTTTCCTCCACCTGTTCCCTACTCTCACTACAGATCACAATGTCATCTACAAACATCATAGTCCACGGGGACTCCTGTCTGATCTCGTCTGTCAACCTATCACCATTGCAAATAAGAAGGGGCTCAGAGCTGATCCTTGATGTAATCCCACCTCCACCTTAAACGCATCTGTCACTCCCACCGCAGACCTCATGGCTGTCACACTGCCCTCGTACATATCCTGTACCACTCTTGCATCCTTTTCTGACATACCCGACTTCCTCATACAATACCAAAACTCCTCTATAGGAACCCTGTCATATGCTTTCTCTAAGTCCACAAAGACACAATGCATCTCCTTCTGACCTTCTCTGTACTTCTCCATCAACACTCTTGGAGCAAACATTGCATCTGTAGTGCTCTTTCCTGGCATGAAACCATACTGCTGATCACTAATCATCACCTCCCTTCTTAACCTAGCTTCCACTACTCTTTCCCATAACTTCATGCTGTGACTGATCAATTTAATCCCTCTGTAGTTACTACAGCTCTGCACATCACCCTTATTCTTAAAAATCGGTACCAAAACACTTTTTCTCCATTCCTCAGGCATCATCTCACTTTCCAAGATTTCATTAAACAATCTAGTTAAAAATTCCACTGCCATTTCACCCAAACACCTTCATGCTTCCACAGGTATGTCATCTGGACCAACAGCCTTGCCATTCTTCATCCTCTTCATAGCAATCCTTACTTCCTCCTTGCTAATCCACTGCACTTCATGATTTACTATCCGCACATCATCCAACCTTCTCTCCCCCTCATTGTCTTCATTCATCAGCCCCTCCAAGTACTCTTTTTCCATCTGCTCAACACACTCTCCTCACTTGTGAGTACGTTTCCCTCATTATCCTTTATCACCCTTACCTGCTGCACATCTTTACTAGCTCAGTCCCTCTGTCTAGCCAGTAGGTACAGGTCCTTTTCTCCCTCCTTAGTGTCCAACCTTTCATACAACTCTTCATATGCCTTATCCTTAGCCTTCCCCACCTCCCTCTTTGCCATGCACCTCATCTCCTTATAACAAATATTTTAAAAAGTGTCACTGATTGTCTCTGATTATTTCTGGATTTGTCCCTGAATCTGTTGAGATTTATGTCTATTTAGTTGAGAGCTATGTCATAGACTGCTCGTTACTTTTGAAATCAAGATAATTTTGAAGCACTACTCACACAGGTTGTGAAATGTGCTCTCGTTTAGATGCAACACTAAATCCCATATTATATTTAGTCAGATTTTCCAAGGTTTTGCATCATTAGTGCATGTTCTGGAGAGGTGAAGCTCAAGGACCGACTCTCAAGACATACCAGTTGTAAAAAAAGATATACCAGTTGTGATGTTGGATTCTTAAAGAATGGATAGTTTTGGTTGTTTTTTTTTCTTCCATATATCCAATTATATAGCCACCTGTTTGACAGTTTAATATATTTAAGTATTTCAGGTTTGATGCACATCCTGAGTGCTTTATGCTGCTTAAAGTTAACCTTAAATTTAGGGCAGTGAGATTTATAAAACATCATTTCCTTTTTATGAAACTCTGGCCCCAAACAAGTACAAGTGTTTAAACTATTGCAGGGTTATAATTGATAAAATTTTTGTCTATAATACTTTTTATAATATACTTGAGAGGTTTATGCTCTGACATTTGTTGGATTTGTTTGAGAATTATCCTTAAGAATATAATTTAACGTTTATCTCATTTACTGGGGTGTTGCCACACACAAATGATTTATTGAACAGCAATTCAAGTAGCATATCAGTGCTATATTTTACTTTAGTAATACTCCTAGATCTGTTTCTAGTCCCACAAAATTTGGGCAAGAGAAGTATTAGTCTTTTTCTGTTTCTGTCATTTTAAGTGTGATCCAAATTGATCAGATAATTTGTATGTTTGTCTTTTTAAGATTTATCATCTTTAATAAAACATTGTGGTCCTTATTTCTGTATTTAGTTAAATCATTGTATTACAAAAAATGATTTTTCATTATCCCTAAATTTAGTAGCGAGATTCTCCTCAGTTTCCTTATTCTTGACTGAATGTAAACTGGAGTTTTAATGTGTCATTGTTTTTTATTTTTTGTTCCCTGATTTTGAAACTCCCTGTTCAGTTTCACTAAAAAATCATTCTCAGTATAGTGTCTGTTCAGAAGCAAAGATTTTCTCTTTGCTGTTGTGCTGTCATGGAGTTGATATATATAATTAAGGGTGTACAGGGAAATTTGACCCTACAAAAATGTTTATATATATATATATATATATATATATATATATATATATATATATATATATATATATATATATATATTTTTTTTTTTTTTTTTTTAGTTGAATCTTTGACTTCTGTGTGTTTCATGCAGTTGAAATTTTGTAGTTATCTGCTGATGAAAATATCCATCTTCATATCTGGATTAGAAAGTGATGTTAGTGTGTTAATGTGCTTGATATACGACATAAACATGTATATAATTACTGCCACATCACTTTCAGAAGGGTTGCATGCCAGAAGGGTATGTATTAAGGACATAGTAGTTCAGACATATTCTTTAAGCATTTTTATTAGATCTTCGCATTTTAAACTAGTATGGGTTTGCATCCAGTAATAGAAAACAAACCATAACAGTTTCCATTGTTATTGTCATATGGTATACATATATCTTTCGTGATAGCATTTTCATTAACTCCCTTATGTAAATTCATCAGTGTCTGTCCTCCCTTAAACTTCACTTCCACCTAGTGAAATTTTTCTGCTTGCATTGTTCCCAGAAATTCCATTGATTTCTATGAAATTTACTCCTTCCCTTTTGTAAAGTTCTTACATCCATTTATTTTATTTCCTTTACAGTATTCAGAACGTTTGTTACATTTTGCATAGATTCTGATTTCCATTTTGTAGTTGATAGCTTTACATTTAGTAAGGCTTTATTATGTCTAGGAACCACACACAAATGGCCAGCACTCAGATGTTAAAGGCAATAAAAAGACTCAAAATTAAGCCATGGCTTAATTTTGAATCTTTGTTTTGCATTTAAAACCTGAGTGCTGGCCATCTGTGTGTGGTTCCTGATTTGGTTCGGCCCTGCACTTGCTATACATGCAGAGCTCTTCCACTACTGCATTTTAGTATGTCTAGGCAATTCAAATCCTTTTTCCTGCTCAAAAACTTTTTGCTTAGCTAAAACCATTTGTTTCCTCAACATTCTATCAAAGTACTCTGTAGGGCATTTTTACTGTCTAACAGTATATTGGCAGGTCAACACCAAAAGGAGTACCAAGTGAAATCGCTGTACAGATAATAAATTTATTAAACGCTTAGAACAGCAACAGTAAAGAATTTGCCGGAACAAGTACACCAATGGACAAATCAACACATAACCAAGTAAGTAAATGGTTGAGCACTTTCATCTTTCAATATTGTAAAATCAACAGGCAGAATTTCTAATTGCTAATTGTGGTAGCAGCGGTTTGGTGTGTGTGTATATGTATGTATATATATATATATATATATATATATATACATATATATGTAAGGGGTGGGAGGGTGGCAAAATGGTTAAGGTGTTTGCCTTATAAACACAAGGTGCAGGGTTTGAGTCTCACAAGGGATAATTGGCTAGGCTTAAAATGGCTCACAAGGGCAGTTAGCCTAGTTCTAATCTATGAACCTATATATATATATATATATATATATATATATATATATATGTAGATCTACTTCATATGGTCGACATTTCAGAATGTCGACATTCATATGGCCGAAACCATATGATTGACATTCGAAATGTCGACCATACAATAAAGAATAAAAATCACATAAAATGTACCTTCACGCTGCTAGCAGTGAGGCTGCTCTGCCCCACACACCACCCGTAACTTAAATATACCAACTCCGAGATCACACTACAGTGCAGAAGATGGAAATCTTTCCATTCCGCACTGTACGGAGATGCTGGTTCCGCATGGTCTACATTTCGAATGTCAATCATATGGTCTCGGCCATATAAATGTCGACATTCTGAAATGTCAATCATGTGAAGGGAACCCATATATATATATATATATACACACACACACACACACACACACACACACACACACACACACACACACACACACACACACACAGTCACATATACATATATATACTGAAGTGTTATACATGTTCTAGTTTTTATGTAGAGAAAACAGAAACAGCATTGAGAAAGCATATGTATGAGCACTACTATACATTTTTTATGACTATTTCAGGTGGTGTTATTTTTTGATACTACTACTACAGAAATATTAATTTTTATTGGATTATTTAAATGAACTCTGTTTTTTTTCTACATTAGTGCAGTATATGACTTGGATAGATATTTAGTATTATTTATATTGGTATCTGTCCCTTCAAGTTATTAAAGATTCCATTGGCACCTATTGTAAGTTATTTAAAGAACAAATTGTTTTGTGTTATTTAGCTCTAAAAAGTCTTACAATATTGAAAGATGAAAGCGCTGAACTATTTACTCGGTTTTTCAGCTTTGTCAGTTGGTGTACTTGTTCTGGCAGATTTTTTTTACTGCCGATGTTCTGATTGTTTAATCAGTTTATTATCTGTACAGCGACTTCACTTCAATCTCCTTTTCCTATCAACCTTCCGTGCACCGTTGGACTTTATTAGTGTGGTTGGTGCACAAGTGCAGTTTCCAGCATTTTTCAAATCTGCCAGCCCATTCCCAAAAAAACATGTTCTCAGTAATCTTTGTCTTCCCTATCATGCCTCCAGCATTATTTACCAGAGGAAAAAATTCTCTGAAATTTACTTGGGAATGAAAATATAACCATGTAAATGTTTCCTTACAAAAATCGTAAACCTTTTCAACTTTCTTCCATACTTAGGAACCTTATAGATTTCTTTCCATTGTTCTTTTGTGAATTGGTTTACTATGCTCTTTTTAACCTCTTCTGATTTGATTCTTAGTTGTCTTACAATCCTTTATATATCTACTAGAGTCATGTAAAACTCTACCAAAACTGGTCTTTCACTTAGCACTCCCCTGACAGGAAAATCGGTTTCTAACCCAAAGTCCAAGCCTCTGCTTAATGTTATCCTACTCTGTAACGTTTTGCTCCTGAGCTATTTGCTCCTAATACCTTGGTTCCTTTGCTAATCTACACCAGTAAATGCCAGCCCAATCTTGCCTGTTTCCTATAGCACTAGTTGAAGACATTACTATTACTGGTACTATTTTAGCACAAAAGTTTAGGTGTAGAAAAGTACAGAACTGATTTTTTAGTTTGTTAAACAGTCATCATAAATTTTATATGTGTTTTTCAAGCTTTGGAAAAATGTCTATACTCAAATGCAAGAATGATACAGGCCTTTTCCACTTAAGTACAGATTCTCTGTCTTCTTAAATGCTTCTGCTGAGTCTATGTCAACAGCTCGTCTAAAACGCAACAACATCATGGTGTCATAATTTAAATATTCCACACTATTTTACTCAGATTTGTTTTCATCAAGGCATTTGTTTATGAAAGATTTTTTTCACTTTGGATGTGATGTTAAACCAAGGTCCCATCTGTCTGAGTTAGTGGAAGTTAAAGTGGATGTAAAAGATCCCAGGGCACCTATCAAGAGTCTTTTATTGAATAAATAACAGAAGATAAACAAAACATACATAATAGTATTTACATGTTCTTATACAAGATTATAAAACAGATGACTGAAAAGACTTCAGAGACAAAGTTAACACACTATGATTAACCCCGATTTCAATGCAGAAATAAAATTATTCATCGTTTTTGCCAAAGCCATTTCCTTAACTTACCCAAAATCAAGGAACAGTCCCATGGGTTGCTATAAACTAATTCCTTACAACATGATAGCCGAACAATCTATAATGCATTTACAATAAATGTATCAAACTCTTTGTTTACAATATTCTGTTAATCATAACAACCATATATTCCATATTCAAAAAGTAATAGGACATCAGTTCAGCAAGCATATTGCCATAACAATTATTTCCAAAACACTTGCATTCCTTGAAAACTAATAAACACATTTTCTATCATGTCTTCTTCCTTATGCACTATACGTAGTCTTTGCTTCTTTATTTTGTATTTCATTTCACCTTTCACAGGCAGGCTGTTAATAACCAGTCTCCACAAGAAATCTTGATTTTTCTGGTATTTTTTTAAAACCCACCTTTCTGTTTAAAATACTTCAACTAAATTTTCCGAAGTTTTTAACCAATGCCTATCATAATAGAATGGGTG